>NC_140944.1:125707411-125962411 GCF_014529385.1 Adiantum capillus-veneris
ATATATATATATATATATATATATATATATATATATATATATATATATATATATATATATATATATATATATATATATATATATATATATATATATATATATATATATATATATGGAGAGAGAGAGAGAGAGAGATAGAGAGAGTGAGACTTGTCATGTTTCCTAATGAATAGGATTAAGGTCTAGTAGGCAGAAGAGGCTGAAACCAGACCCAGAGCTTGTGCCAGGATTTCAACCTTTGCAGGCTCATTTGCTTAATGTTTCTGCCAAAAGAACTGTTGACTTTTGTCAGGACATATCTGAAGAAAAGTCAATTGGTGAAGATCAATCAGAGAGGTCACCAGGGCAAGAGGATCCCTCACCCTACAAGGTTGTGGTGCCCTGTACAGTAATTCTGAAGAAAAATACAAGAAAGAGGAATATAGACTTCTCAGATGATGCAGATGTGCTAGAAAGTAGTCCATGTGCAACTAAATGTAAAGCCAAAGAGGATGTGTCTTCTCTGGAAGACCCAGCTGCAACTGATGAGAGGCTGTTTGATTTTGCAGCATCTTGTGGTGCTAGGGATAAGTTTGATCTAGTTCATTCTATGTTTAATCCAAAGTTTGACATTGAAGACCTGTTAGCTCAGCACAGTAATTTCTTGCAGTCCTACAGAGATAAGTTTGAAGTGATGGTGCAGGTAGGGAGGGTTGTTCTGCCTACTATGACTCTTGTGCATTTAAATGACTGTGGTGGAAAGGGACAGGGACTGAAGAATCATAGGAAATTACCACCTTCTTGCCGACATTCGGCCTGCCCTTTGCATCAAAAAGAATGCAAACTCATTCAGGAAGCCTTTGGCTTCATGATTTACCTGAACAGCCTGTTTGGATTCCTCATGCAGAATCCTGATGAGGTGTTAGAGGAGCAGGATGTAGCACCAGATGAAGAATGCGAGGAGACAACTCATATACAAGAAGTCGAGGAGGTTGAAGACACAGTCGACCTTGAGGTTGAGGCAATTGAAGTACAAAGAAGTAAGATGCTCTCTGTGAAAACCACAGAAATCAAACTTCCATTGGATGTGAGTAACTTCACTGAGAAGCATGCTCAGATGATGTTGCCTGCTGTGCTTGACTTCAAGATTGGAGACAGGACCTATATCTTCTTACATGATGTGCAAAGTGTCTTTTATTTAAGGGAGGATTTCTCCCTGGCTATTATTTCCAGAGTCCAAGAGGAGAGGAGTGGATTTGTTTCAGAGGATAGTAGTGATGATGAGGCAATGGAAACATCCAGCAATCCAATGGAATGCCTTCGAAGATGCTTTGAGAAAGCTGAAAAATACAAGGAGACACTACCTGATGAAGCCACCTTCCAAGCAATAAGCCAAAGCTTAAGACCATCAACAAGTAACAAAGAAGTGGAGGATTGGTTTAACCATTCAGGTCAGTGGTCAACTACATCTGTAGACCTGTGGCAAGAAAACCTCTTTCTGCAGGATGAGAGCTTCATGGTAACTCTCTCTCTCTCTCTCTCTCTCTCTCTCTCTCTCTCTCTCTCTCCCTCCATTGGTGACACCGGTGCTTCTTTATGGAGTGGAGGTGTGGGGTGGAAGCATCGGGAAGTCTACTTGGAAAGAGTTTGAGAATGTCCAAAAGCGTTTTCTCACCAACTTTCTCCAAGTCAAGACACAAACACCCTACATGCTCTTACTTCTTGAGTCCGGATTGCTTCCCATTGAGGTCGGCATGCAAAGGGTTGTGGAGTACATGCGTAAGACACAACGTAGCCCTTTGCATCGACTTCCTAGAATCGCATATGAAGCAAGTCAAATGGTTCAAAAGACATGCAAGAGCAAAATACTAAGTTCGGGGTGGATGCTTGATATCAAGAAATGGTTTGGAAGATGGGATGCATGTCACTTGGTCAAGGATGCGTCGATCGACTCCCAAGTTAATGAGGCCTTCTTACAACGCCAATGTATCACGGCTTGGGAAAAATCCGGAGGCTCTCGCTTCAGCCATTACACCACACACGTTGCCCCAAACTACAAATCTCTCTTCTTCTCGGAACGAGGTAACCGAACCCATTCCTACATCCTTGAGCCCATCCCGTTGAGTGCGATCCGCACCATTGCCTCCATTCGTCTTAGCTCCCATTCTCTACGCTGCGAGACAGGACGTTGGGGCACTGGCGAGGAGTGTCATCGACTTTGCACCTTATGCCCTCGTCAAGTGCGAGAGAGTGAGTACCACACACTACTTGAGTGCTCAGCTTTTGACCACATTAGGTCCTCTTTTCCCCATATATTCAGCCATGATCTCTCCCTACATACCTTCCTCTCCCAACCACGATGTGGACTCTCTATTGCGACGCTCATTTCAGCCATTTTTGAGCATCGAGAGTCACTTATGAACTCCACTCACACCACGTGACATGTTCATTTGGTCCCATAGGTCATATTTGACCTCCCAGGACGATAATAGAACTATCTATCTATCTATCTCTCTCTCTCTCTCTCTCTCTCTCTCTCTCTCTCTCTCTCTCTCTCTCTCTCTCTCTCTCTCTCTCTCTCTCTCTCTCTCTCTCTCTCTCTCTCTCTCTCTCTCTCTCTCTCTCTTTGTGTCACTTCTGACATGGTATGTGCAGTCTTGGATTGCTGACAAGGATGACTTCCTTCGGCGCCGGACTCGAGAGTATCGAGGAAGGGATGCGTCCTAGCGCAGTACCTTTCAAAGCTTTGCGAGTCGCCGATAGTAGTTTTTCACAATTCCATGTCACAAGAGGGTTCAATAGCAACTTGCACATTCAAGACACTATCACGCTTCTTGGGTGGACCGGTGCTGCCCAAAAGTGCAGATAAAGTCATTCTTGTGGACAAAGTGTTTGCTAGAGATTGTTTTGGTTACTGCCCGGGCTATACAGGTGGTCGGGCAGCGTATTACTACACCTACACAGGAATGGCACTAGCTCTTGGTAGACAAAACCCAGATGAACTTTCAGAGTATGGCAAACATCTCATGATTCGTTACAAGGGTGACGTGCCAAAAAACAAAATTGAACCTTCAAAATCTTGATACACTTCAAGTAGCAATTGTATAAGATCATGTATTACATAAATTTTGTACAATGTCATCCACTCAGAGTATCTTTTTCCACTTGTGATTCACATACACCATTGTCTCTCTCCACCTTCGTTGACTTTCACGAGCTCCGGAGTTGTTGTATGCCATTGATCTTTTAACTTTTTGTTGTTGTAAATGTCTGATGGCTTGTGCTGTTGCTGAATTTTCCAAGACTTCTTTTGCCTGCATTTGATGAATGATTCTACGATAGAACCATTCAAATAGTTCTCTCAAACTGTTAGCCTTGATTCGAGAGCCACCATGTCGTGTGTGCCTGAAATAAGCATTTCTCGCCATGTAATGAGACTTTTCCATCCCTTGGGTATTCCATATTGCCGGGTTCCCATACTTTTGTATAAAATATGGTAAATGATTGAAGATGATGTGCTGGATATGAAAACAGATTAGTTAGAATGTTTTACAGTCACATATTTGCACATAAGAGAGAAAGAAATACATGATAATACCATGTAGTGAGTAATCTGGGTGTCTGTCCATGCTGTCTTGAATGATTTTTTCAGAAGGTTGAGATTTTCCTTGAACTTTTTCATATCACCTTGTGACCAGTCATCTTTGTCGCACATCAAAAATAGGATGTCTATTGATCGCCAAACCTCAGCCTTCGCGTTACGAGTAGTTGGTTCGTGGTCTTTGACTGCAATATGTAGATTTTTCCAGCTCTGATACTCTACCTTGCTAACATAAGATGTGCTATATATTTTTCCATGTTTTGTTAGCTTCGGATCTCTTGTACCTTGGGGCTTAGATAAAAACCTCCGTGCCTTCACCCCACCGATGGATGGTTTGCATGGGACATCCTTCTCAGTAGTTGATCTCTTTTCATCCCGCTGGATTTTCACATTGCCACCATGAAGCCCCATATCCGACAGTACTATTTCTAAGCACTGCAGGGCTACTTATCGTTCTGCGGAGTTCTTAATCTTCCAAGCAAACCCGATGTATAAGTAGACCAATTTCTCCACAATTCTACAAAGGGCATGCATTGTACAAATGTGGACATTCACAAGTGGTATTTTCAAAACCGGTCGAAAAGCAGGATCCTCAATGTGACGTGTTGGAGCTTTTCTCCACCACTTTGGGTCCATGACCTTTGCAGGCTCCATGCAGAACAAACACGGCGACTTTGCCATTGCACCCATTCCACAATTATACATGCACTTTAATGTTTTGAGGTCACCTGCAAGATGCCACTGAACTTGAAAGTCTCCCCTTCCATCTAGACGTAGTACCTCTCCCTGGTTAGTATGTCGATCAATCACCTCCGGAATATTAGTTCGATGGAACACCCAATATAGAATCTCATGATCTTCTTTCTTTACCTGCAACACAAAATAAATGAGACTTAAGTAGATGTGAACATTTGAGCTTACCTGAGAATCTCGCTTACCTCAAACACACCAAGCCACCATATGTTAGATTCTGATTGAACACTAAAATATAAAGGATCATCACTGGGACACTTTGAGAGGGCTCTATTCATTAAAGTAATAGTAACACGCTCTAGCTTTTTCTCTTTAACAAGCTCACACTCGTCCAGTTTTAACACAAAATGTAATACCCCTCGTGACTCTTCAAATGTGATGTTGTAAAACTCCACCATTCTCTTCTGTAATATCCGCAGGTCCATAAAAATATTGTTGAACTCATCATATGCCATGTTTGCTCCATGGCCACTGTAAGTTGCTTTAATATGAAAGGGTTGTCCAAGATAGTCTCCCTGTGCCTCGTTAAGCTGAAGCCTCTCTTTCCAAACACTTGAGGCTGATGGTAGAAGTTTGGATTTTATACCCTTCCTAACAAAGATGGATGAGACAGACTTTTGGATAGCCAAATATCCTCTTTTTCTTACACCAAGTGAATCAAGTGTGCCTTGTATCTCTTTTGCAGGCACTGAGTTCTCTGAAATAAAGCGGTCCACTACATTTCGTTGTAGGACCTTAAACTTCTTGTCATGTACTATATTTGCTGCCAGGCTTCTACTTATAAGTGGCTTCAATCTCTTTCCTATATTGGCTTTGGGGTCAATGTTTTCCTTGTCAGGATAGATTGAATCTCTACATGAAGACAATGCATAAGTAAATAACAGAAAATTTGCTTCACTAACACTATTTAGGCACATGAAAACAATGCATAACAAGAAAAAACAAAAAGATTACTTAACTAAGACAATGTAGCCAACCAAGAAGCATCACCTTAATGCTCGGATTCTTTTCTTGAGACCTCCTGATGCAACCTGCAATGTTTCAAGATTGCGCAATTTCTTCTTTTAGACACGACCACCCAAGATGGTGTCCTTCATTTGACAACTTCACACCTTTCCTTTCAGTTCTTGTACCTCTGTTTTATGTTGCAAAATGGTAACCTGATCTATAGAATGTAAATGTGAAAGGCAAACGATCTCACATTGTTGAGCTTGGAGAATGCTCTTGTAAGTTTCAGCTTCTCTTGTAAGAGATTTACAATAACCCAGAAGGCCCTTTTCTCCATCACCAGCAAAGGTCAATAAGCTTGTAGGATTGACAAACGGTGGAGACGCATTAGTCATTGGATTCTTAGGGTAGAGAGAGCCTCTCGTCCAGATATCTATGTGTTTAGCTCCCTGAGCTCTGAGCGTGTCTATGGAAGCGGGAGGTATATGTGTGTTTGTTTTACTGTGCTTAATCAATGGTTGGTACTCATTGTCCAAATCAATGTGAAGGTGATATTTGGCTCGTTTCTGGGTAACATTTGTGCCATTTGAGGAGTGCGCCATTAGCCAAATGTGCAGGTTTAATGGAAAGTGAATAGCGGCTGCGCCTTCGTCCCTCCATGTTAGCCTCATTCCCTCCATATTGACGAGGTTCATTCAATGCAACTGAAAAGAGGATTATCCCTCAATCACTACGAACGAATGTTCAAAAGAGTAAGGAATCTACTTAAAGTACACTTTTTGAACTTTTACTATGAAAGACCCAGCTCTTTTATTTGCCATTTTTTCTAGAGAGAGAGTGCAAAAAATACATTTTCTTAGAAGGCCCTCCAAATGACCTCCGAAATTTCCTAATGCATGCACTGTCATGTAGAAGTGGGTGTGTAGATTTCTCGTACCCACAAATATAGGCATTGACCGATAAAGACAAAACTATAACTTGTTGGTTCTGACCTCCGTGCACCTCTAGACCGAGGTGTGTGGGGATCAAACATGAATAGAGAATGTGACGTAGTTTACAGTGTGAACAAAGAGAGAGAGAGAGAGAGAGAGAGAAAAGACAAAGGATGCCAATAGAAGAATAAATTTATGTCCAGGTTATAAGGTTTTTACATTCATTATGAGTACTGACGATGATGTGGGGCCGTCCAACCGAAACACCTATCTCTCAACAAGGATCTTATGTCCTTGTAATCAATGCAAACATGCCGTGCGTCGGACAAGACACGTTTCTTTGCAGCATGTTTGCAAATTGGGCGAGTTTGGTCCATCTATTATAGATTGAGTTGTTGCCAATTATAACTCGTCGAACTTTGACGCTATGAGCGGGATGGAAACACACACAATGCCTCTATAATGACCCGACACACACTCTTGGAAGGATACACACACACACACTATGGGGCACCACTCGGCTTACACAACACACCTGGCCGAGACAGGTAACACACCTATGGAGTGAGAGGAGAGAGACTATCCACTTGCCCACTCCACACAGAGAGACACACACACACACACACCCAAAAACTCAGCTCAAAAGAGGAGAATTTCTGATGTTTAGATACAAATGAGCTTGGACCAACACCAATGGGGCAAATAGTTTACACAGTATTTGAGAAATACACCAGATACAACCACAAAGTTAAGCAGAGGCTTCACTCACTAGAGAAGATTACACAGAAAAACAGCAAAAAAAGAATGAGTAATTTGGAAAAATGGACAGCGCCATCGCGTCCGGAACGGCCCAAAACCCCAGTCTACAATGTCAAAGTGCTCAAATCCGACCTCGGATGAGCAGTTTACGGCCAAAACAGGCTCCAAAATGAGCAAAAACACAGTTGCGGCTGTTCCTCCTCTCTTGTCCATGTTTTTTCTGGTCTTCTCTCTATTTTTTCAGTTCCCACACTTATCTTTATTACTTGGGCACCCTTGGACTTTTAGATGACCTCAAACGGACCCCGAACATGCCAAAAACTGACCTCGCAGTGCATAGTTGTCACCCTGCTATATCCATATGCACACCTGGCACTCGACTTTTTTCAATAATGCATCCCGCCACCACGTGAAGTGGCCCCAAAATATGGTCCTCATGATGACCTTTCTGCATAATTATCACAAGAAAACATCCACGTTGTGCCCGTACTTCTCCACGTGCAAGTATTGACCCCATTCGACCTCATGACACCACTAGATGCCATCTGACGCATCTGCTTACCTCATGTCGTCGGCCCGTGGATAGCTTCCTTGAGAAGTTGCGCGTGCTACCAACTCCTCATTATTGTAGAAAAAACACACTAGTACTGGTAATAGTGAAAATCGATGCACTATGTACATGTTGTCCTACCTGTACACATGTGGGCCCCACGTAACCACCTGGCTCTGGAAAATGGGCAATCCTTTATTTGATGCACCATGCATGTATATGTACATATGCGCAATCCCTTGCTCCAAAAAACTCCTGACAACGCTGGCCAATAGGTAGCAATCTTGCAACCCAATAGACGTATTCGTAGGCGCTTTGGTCAAGCAGCATATGTGAGGCCACAAGATGCAGCTTCTGACAACTCGGAGGATCATCATGCAGACCACATTCCCAACAAGGCAATGGTTGAGCCCGAGATACATGAAATGATCGAGACAATCATGGATTCAGAAAGGCTTATCTATGATGATATGAAAAGTGAAGCCGATACGCCATTATATGATGGAGCATGTGTATCGAGATTGAATGCGCTCCTGGTTCTTCTCAACATGCAGGCAAAGTTTGGATGGAGTGACACTAGCGTTGCAGCACTTTTCAAGGGATCTATTATAATGTGTTTACTTCAATAAAAAACTCTAGATGTATAATGATCTGATAGATTACTTACGCAAGTGTACCGCATTTTTTTCATTGTGTAGATTGCTCAAAGAGCACATACTGCCAGCTGATAATGTGATGCTAGATTCTAGAGAGGAAGCAAGAAAGATCTTGCAAAACTTGGGGATGAATTACAATTCAATTCACGCTTATCAGAAAGACTGCATTCTTTTCATAGGGGAATACATAATGGAGAAGTGTCCAAAATGTGATTCTGAGAGATATCGAGTAGATCTCTATGGACAAAAAATTCCACAAAAGGTTTTTCAACATTTTCCTCTGCTTCCTCACATCAAGTATTTCTTTGAATGTAAGTCCATGGCTGCCCTAGCATCACGGCACGAGGAGAATAGATCCTTGGATGGTGTGCTCCGGATTCCTGCAGATTGCGCAACCTGGAAACATATAAATGATACTTGGACGGATTTTGCCAGGGAAGCTCGAAATTTGCACATAGGCCTGGCTATGGATGGTGTAAATCCATTTGGTTAGAGATTAACATCTTATAGTGTATGGCCCGCTGTCATTGTCAACTACAACATTGCCCCGTGGTTGACTACCAAGAAGGGGCACCTGTTTCTAAGCTTGATTGTGTCAGGGTGGTATAAAGTGAAGAATATGGATGTGTATCTTTGTCCACTATTGTAGGAGATACAACAATTGTGGATTGCCATAGAAGTGGTGGATATGACCCGACACAGAGGTCAATGGAATGCTTTGATCAAAGGCATTCTAATGTGGACCATGCATGACTATCCCGAACTAACAGAATGCTCATGTGATTTATACTCAAACACAAACACTATAAATCTTGGTTTTTTTCAAGCTTATCTATTGTCATGTGTATACATGCAGGGCTTCAAACAAGCGGATACAGAGCATGTGTCACATGTGGGCCTAGACTTAATGCACATCGAACACCCTCACTAAAGAAGCAAATCTATGAAGGTCATCAAGTGTATCTTCTGGAGAATCATGAGTTACGCGACTTTTTTCTGGGAAGAGAGCCACCGAGGATGTCTGCACAAGCATGGTTAGAGCAGAAGGAGATTGTGATGATGGTTTGCCCCCAGGGATGAAGAGACTCTCTCTATGGTACGAGTTATCATATTGGCCCAGACTCATGATCAATCACTTGCTTGATCCAACGCACATATACAAGAATGTGGGTAATCTGCTGGACCATCTAATTGACAAGAAAGATACTTTGGGAGCTAGAGTTGACCTTAGAAATGTGGATTGTATGGAGCAATATTGGCCGTAGACAGCACCCGATGGATTGATAAAAATCCCTAAAGCGCCATGGATTTTGACAAGAGCCCAAGAATGCAAAGTAAAAGAGACCATTTGATCTGTGCGGACCCCCACTAGTGTAATGCACTCGCTCCGAATGTGTTTCAGTAAAGAAGATAAGCTTACTGGTTTGAAGCATGACTGGCATAAAATGTTTCAGGTATGTTTGAAGTTGAATATATCATAGTGGGAATTGTGTAACAAATTCGTTTGTGGACTTTAATATCATTGTTAGATGTGTTTTTTACAGTTTATTTTATCGGTGTCCATTGAGGGATGTTTGCCTCCTGACATTCGTAACACAATCTACAAACTTGAGAAGTTGATGCAATGGATCTCACCAAAGGAGATCAATGTAGACTCCATACCATTTGTCAAACTAAACGCTACGGAGGTTGTGTGCATGTTTGAGAAACACTTTTTTACTACCATGCTAACCATTCAGGAGCATCTTCTTGTTCACATAGTTGATGAGGTGGAAATTGCTAGCACATTACATTCCATATGGATGTTCCTTTTAGAACATTTCATGAAAACTCTCAAGGGATATGTGCGTCAGAAGGCACATCCAGAGAGTAGCATGGCAGAAGGATGGCTGGTATCAGAGTCCCTGGTTTACATTGGAGAGTGGCTAGATGGATTTGATAAAGCCCGAGACACGCTATGGTGAATCATAGATGATGAGCGCATATCTGGGATTGTCATGTGTAATCTCGGTGTTGAGAAGAAGATGATGGAAGATCTAGAGGCTAAAATCAACTGATTTTGCATGCTTCACAATACGAGGATGCAAATCAAGAGTGACAAAGGGCACAAATTGAGTGGAGACGGGGAAGACGATAACCGATGCATTATCCGGCGGGTCTATAGAACCTACCAATATTCATGAGCTTAAGATGGTTGCACAACCACTTGAAAAGCGCACAACAGTGCGGTGAAGAATTGACTGAGGAGGAGTGGGAGTACTCTTGGGGTTGCATGACCAAGGTAAGTTTGCAATGTACGACTCATGACTTTCTAGATGTTTAAACGGCCACTCATAATCTTTGTTGGTTGTAGTATAAGTCATACATAACAGCATGGTGTAAAGGTTGACATTTTAGGGTGGAATGGATCGACCAAAAGCGTTTTACATAAGATTGTGGAATCATGGAAAAATATGAACAATCTAGTCGATGACGGTCCTCTGATGCAGATCCTGTGGTGGCGGAACTCACTTACTTCGGCACGCTTCAAGAGACTTTAAGGATCAATTATAGAGTATTTTTTATTGACTTGTTTGACGTGCAATGGTTCAAGATAAACATGGAGGGTCGCAAAAACACTACTGTACGCAGAGGAGATTCTGGTTTCCTTGAGGTGGATTCAACTAAAAAATGGACCGACCTAAGAGACGCTTTTGTACTACCCGAGCATTGCAAACAAGTAAGTCTGTAAATATTTAACATCCAATTTTAGAATTTATGTGCTTGGAAGCTCTCATGTAAGCTATGTGGCTCTGGCAGGTGATATTTCATCCTACAAAGTCTGCATCAAACTGGTAGCACGTCATAGAGGTATCCCCTCGTAGTGCACAGACGTATGAGGGCTATCATGTGCCAATCACAGTGGCTTCAATGGAGGAGATCGGAGAAGATGCTCAGTCAGAAGTCACTAATTAAGGTGGAGCTAGACAAGCATCAAGCTGCTACTCTCTATGGGGTGCATGCAGAGGATCTACAAAATGAAACGGACGACTATTTACCTAAACGGAGAGCTCTATATAGACATAGGGAGTTATGCTAAGCTATGTGAGGATGAGAGATAGACCTCTTAAAGCCATAAACATTGTATTTGAACAATTTTTCTCCATTTTATAATATATATTGTATTCATGTGGCTTTTTGTCCATTCCTGTCTATATTCTATACTTGAGAAATTTAAATTGTGTTTAATCATCATTGCTTCCACTCCAAGTATGCTCCTTCCCTCTCCTCCCTCTCATGTTCCCTTCCCCTCTTTCTCTCTCTCCCTCTCAATCTTGGCTAGCTCCTACGGTTTTAACGGTTGCGTGTAAGGGTCCTGCAACAAAAACAACACTCCATTAAGAACTTACAGATGTACAAACATATACAAATACTTCAATGCAAGAGTATTTTCCAGAGAGGGAGTTGGAAACTCCCGATGTAGCACAACAATAACATAATCCTTGGAGGCTTTATCCTGAGCCCTCCCCAAGAGATCATGACAGTGTGTTGGAAAACCTGTCTACACAACTGTCGCATGCGGCCCATCACCTGCTTCCCCTCAAGGGTCATAATCCTTTGGTGTAGTCTAAGCATCACATAATCCTTTGGTGTAGTCGTGAAAGTCTGATATGCAGACTACATCGGCTCAAGGCCCGCGGCTCAAGGCCCGACGTAGCACTGCACTCGAAGTGCGATGGAGACTGAGGCTGCAATTGTGAAGGAGGTGATCCATCTCTGCTCATAGATGTTGCTCGTCTCTCCACTAGATCTAGTTGATCGAGTGAAAGAGACGCTAAGAAGCACTCTATGTCTGCCTTGCTGGGGCGAGCACTACTGCTACCATGATCATTCATATTGATGGAGTCTGAGAACCTGCAACTACCCAAGAATATAGAAACTTGCATAGACAAAATAGAATAGTCATGTCGCTTTCTCTTTCTCTCTCTCTCTCATGATAGATAAATATCTTTCACAAGTAATAGAGAAAAGTATGGCAAATAGAAAAGAAACTTAATTTATGACGAGAGTGTCTTGTCACAACTACATATAAAAGGCATGCTGTTCAAGACATAGCTTTTACAAGATACGTAGAATGCACACGGGAGAAAAATTCACAAGAACTTCATAGGAATCTCTCTACACAGGAATCCCTCCCCCTTTATGAGTCCTCGCTCTCTCTCTCTCTCTCTCTCTCTCTCTCTCTCTCTCTCTCTACACATGAATCCCTCTCCCTATTATCTATAGTATAGATTATAATTTGTCTATGTTTTCTTCTTCATTCAATATTAAGATTAAATGCTCATGTGCTTAATGCAGGTATGGATGATGATAAGTTTCTTTCTTGTTTGTCACCCTAGCAGAGGAGGTGGTACAAGGAGCATCATCGCTCTGGAGAACCATCACTTCATTCCACTCCTTCAGCTTCTACCTCTGTTTTGGAGCATTCAGCATGCTCTGAAGCTTCGATGTCAATGAGACGATCTTCACACTCGTCTAGGCATCAACACTCTAGTGATGGTGGCGGCGGTTGTTGTGGGGATGCTGCCGCTGATGCCTCGACATTGCCTCGTGTTTGACAAGGCTCCTTACCTTCCTTCTTTTCCCGCCCCCACATCAGCCACGACATCGCCAGCTATGCCAGGTTTTACACGGCTATCGGCCGTTCTTGGCTACACACCACTAGCTACTCCTCCGAGAGTCACCCCAGTCGACACTGCTTGCTTCGGGACCCAGACTCTAGTGGAGACACCTAACGTCCGTACCCCCATTGAGATGCCGCTAGAGACACCACTTGAGACCCCTGTCATGTTCACGCGTCATAGGCGAGAGGGCTTGCCGTACTCGGTTGACATCAGCGAAGGCATCATCTTGGATGACGAAGACACGAAGGTGATCTCACGCATGCACGATCTTTGCTCTTAGGTGTTTTGACACTACATACTAAACACCTAGAGTGAAGTGCCAAATGAATTAAAAGACAGAGTCATCAGCATGCTGCATGATCATGTTTCCCTATTTGTTGGGTGGACTTGCATCCTCCTCAAGTGAATTTTCTTCTTGAGATGACACCTTAACCTTCTTGACTCTTTCCTCATATGCTTTGCAACGTACATTTTGTTGCATAAGAGTGTGATCCTCATATACATTACAACCCGTTCCTTTGAGGTAAATCCAATTGTTGTCAAGGATGATCTTTCTTTTTACCTCATTAGCCATGGTACATACAATAGGTCTTTCTCCCAAGCAAGGGACTACTTGTTTTCCAACTTTATGTGCACCATAAGCCATGATTCCAGACATGCCAAAGTATGTAGCAAAAAACTCTTCAACAGCAACCGCTAGAGATTGGGGTGTTTCCATGCTTTCCTCCTTGATTCCACGAATGGCGATGTTCTTTGAGCGTTTTTGTCGTTTATGCAATTCTTGAGTGTCCACATTCTCTATATTCTTTGCTTGGACAACAGCTTGCGTGATAGGAGATGTAGAAACCACATTATCCTTACATATATTAGCCCATGATTTGGATGCATTTCTCATCTCACATACATCATGTCATATTGTATTTATTGTTTTCTCTTTCAATACATGATCACTCTCAACTTTGCTCAAGCGCTCTTTCAATACATTCATGTCAACAAGAGAGCGCTTACATGCTTGAACTTCATTCTCAAGATGTATAAAGCGTGTTGTTTGCATTTCAAGAACCTTCTTGAGGTGCTCATTCTCCACAACAAGAACTCTTAAAGTGTCATTCTCCATTGCAAGTGCGCACAGCTCTTCACCTTGCTTGTTGACGGTTTCTTGTAATGACACCAAGTAAGCCATGATCATTGCTTCCGTTGTTATAGACGACGTGGTTAGATTAGCATCCAAATTTCTTGGAGATTTTGCATCATTCTCCATGGCGAGTGTGGATTTTCCACCCTTGCGAGTTTTGTGCGACATTGCCTTCAAGTCGGCAACAAAAATACAAAATTTTGACAATTTTTTCAATTCTGAGATTATGTTATAGCTAAATCTTCCATTGCTCAAAAAAATTATGTCTTTACATCAATGCGTAGAGGGCTTCGTGCTCTTTGGTTGAGGTTATAGATCACCTAAATCGGAGTTCAAATGAAGAAGTTATGATCAAAAGAGTGAACTGCTATCTACTAGGTCAAAAAGACGGTTGAGGGAGAGAGATGGAAAAAAAAGAGGAGAGACTACCATCACAACACCGAAGCATCAAAGCTATTGTGTGTAGAAAACTTTTCATTTGTTTTTGTTTTCAACCAAGGCAAGGCGGCATGTACTATTCTGTTTAAATGCAATGTTATTTCTTCACATTGACTCTATTGGAATAGTTTCCTTCACCAAAAACACAAACATATCATTTTATTTAATGTACATACCATTTTAAGTCCTAACGGAGCAGGAGTGATACATATTTTATTGTGAAAGTGCAGAGAGAGAGAGAGAGAGAGAGAGAGAGAGAGAGAGAGAGAGAGAGAGAGAGAAAAGAGAGAGTTTTGTAGAACAACATGCGTGGAAGGTTCTACCCAATCTAAAAGCTCCCTCCCACGTCATGATACTAGACTTTAAGAGAGAGAGAGAGAGAGAGAGAGAGAGAGAGAGAGAGAGAGAGAGATCTCATATTGATATAACGGTGCACGCGTTATATTTTACTCATCCTAAAAGCTCCTCCATGCACCATGATATTGCTCCCAGAGACACATTGAGAGAGAGAGCAAGAGAGAGAGAGAGAGAGAGAGAGATTTTATTATCTTCCTCGGCGGTCAAATATGACCTATGGGACCAAAGTTACATGTGATATAGTATGTGTGTGGCTGATGAGTGACTCTTGATGCTCCAAAATTGTGGTGATGAGAATCACAATGGAGAGTCCACACTGTGGCTAGGAGAGGAAAGTGTGTAGGTCTAATTCATGGTTGAAAATAGAGCCTTCACAAACATGCTTCACAAGTGCTTCAAAAGGCGGCAGAGTGCAAACGCAACAATATGGCAAAATTGAGATGCCCAAAATGTGCATGCCAAATTGCAAAATTCTACCCCAAGGGATTCACCATGGAAAATTTACCGCACCACGTAAGTGAAGGGGAGGGGGTTTTTTTAACAAGCTACATAAGCGTATAAGTTAGGGGGAGGCCCCCAATAATTTATCTCTCAAGCTTAAAAATAAGGGAGGGGGGTATCATATTTATGGGAGGGGGGGGGAGGGAACCATGGTTGATTACTTGTAAAACGATTGGTCACTGATGTGCAGTAGAACTTTGATGAATTTAGGGGAAGTTTTGTATCAGGTCACACATCAAATTTTTCATCAAGCCATCATAGATAGTGGCTAATTTGGAGCACATCAAGGGTTGATTTACACCAGCTTTGGATGGGTCAGAATTGTACAAGTAGTCATAGTGCAGGCTGATCGGACACATAGTTTGAAAGTCAAACTAAAACACGTTGAGGGTACATTTATCTTTAGAAGTGGTTCCTTAGTACAATGCTAGTCATATATGCTACACAATCTTTGACTAGTTTGACTCAGTTAGATCATGTGAGACCTAAATTTTATATGTAAGATAAGGGTATGATATTTTTCTTCAATGATTATCATATAAGCGTAGAAAGGGGGGTCATATTCCCTAATATGAGTCGTATATAGGGATTTTATCAAAGTTTTCCGCTCGGCAGGTGGCGTCCCATTTTGTATATAGAGTGAATCCCCCGTGAATTCTGCCCACACGTTTCATACAAAGTGAGCTTATAAAACCCACGACACAAAATGCCAGATGCAACAATTTCATCACCAAAATTGAGATCATGAGTTGTACATCTGTCATCCACAAATTTCACAACAAGCCCAAGTCTAGCAAGTGCAGATACAAACAAAAGGTTTTTCTTGTAATCCCAAGTATATAAAGTGCATCAACAAGTGTGAAAGAATTGCCATTTGCAGCAGTCAGCACAATCTTTCCAACTCCTTGGACCGGATAAGAGACATTGTTGACACAAGTGACTGTATTCCCATGAGGGATAGACTCAAGAGAGGTAAACAAATCATTATGTGAGCTAATGTGCTTTGTAGCACCACTGTCAAATTACCACACATGTGAATCTATAACATCTGACATATATGTATCATGAACAAAAGGATTATAAGTGCACTTTGCACACTGAATACCCACTCTGCATCTACATCAACATCACAATCTCCTTTCACAAAAGATTCTACAATAGCTACACTTGTAGTGGAACCAGCCTCTTTCTTCTTGGTCTCCTTTGCCTTCAATTTAGGGCACTGCTTGATCACGTGATCATTGGCCTTGCAATAATGGCAATGTATTTTCTTTTTATCCTTTTTACCAGAATTTCAAGACAAGGTGTTACTAGTAGAGGCATTAGGAACATGTGATTTGCCACTCGTTGAAGAACCATGATAAGTGGCTACATTGCTTTTACCAAATTTTCTTTTAGCAGCATTTAAAGTCTGTTCAATCGTACAATGCTTAGCCATGTTCTTTCTTGAAAGTAACTCTTGCAACAGCAATGTGCATAATGCATCAAACTTGACAGCATCAAGATTTCCTTGGATCATAAGTCTCCAAGTTGCTCATTATATGACTGGGAACTTTCTAAAATGACTGCCTACAAAAAGTTGCTCATTATATCCTTGATACCAGCAAGGAGATTGTCCATGTCATCTTCCTCATGCATAATCTTCAATCCAACTCTTTACGCATCAATGCAATTCTAGCCTCATTGCAACTTGCACAAAGACCAGCTAGAATATCTCAAGCTTGTTTAGCAGATTTTGTTGAGTGAATGTGAGGAGTAATAGTGCGCTTCAAAGATATAGCAATCAATGCATGAGCCTACAACACTAGGCAAAACAGCTCTAGCAGCATCAATCTTGCCGCCAAAACCTGTAACATCCTCAACCAGGCCTACATCCATAGAATCTAGACGTACATGAATGCCCTGCACAAAATTCCAAGCACCCTTTGACACAAGAACATGTTTCATCATGTAAGGAAGCTCAAGGCACACATTAGAGAGCAATATTCTTAGTGCATAATGGAAAGATAAGTTAGCCCTAGAATGATGGTCATATATACAATGCACGGGGGGAAAAACCTCTTAGTGAGGGAAAAAATGCCCCCATGGTCCGAAGTGTGTTCACATACATCACTAACCTGTGGTCCTAAGTGTGTTGACATGCATCACTACCACACATGTATGGTAACATAGTATTGAAATACTCTTATTAATGGAGCTATTGAAGCGTTGTGTCTTGATGCCTATATGCAAATCTAGTTCTGAGTGGAAACCTTGGCAGTGACCCAAGAGTAGACATTTTTTTGAAACTACAAACAAAGGATATTTACCACACTCTAATGTTCAAGACTAATTGGTTATCCCGCCTCAACAAGCAATGGGATGGCCGGCATCATAATGGGTGGTGATAGCAAATAACATCTAGACTCCACCGTGGTCTTTTTTTATGAAGATTTTTCAATGGAAGGTGTTATAGGGGGATTTGTCAATATGCGTTAAGATTCTAGAAAAACAACAAGTGGAACCCCCCCCCCCCCCCCCCCCCCCCCCCCCACCACCACCACACACACACAACTTATTCAAGGAGTGCCCATCAATTAGAGGCATGGCAGGCAAGTACTGCAAATAGATTCAAAAGATGTGGAAGATAGATTTCTTCAAGAATAAATTATTCTTAGGAGGGAATGTGGCAAAAAGTCAAGCACTCCTAATCTGTACACAAATTGTTAGATTTTGCTACTTTTAGCAAGTCTAGAAGGCTAGGAACCTTCGGGTATTAAAAAATGACCTTTCAACAACTAGCTTCACGAAAATTGTGCAAGAGCGCAGGGAAGTGATTATTGCCATTGGAAGAAGGAAGAACTCAGATGAGTGGAATCAAGCCATTCTCACTGTTATGACCACAACTAACTAATGGTGTGTAAGGAATCAAGAATAATGGATGGCCTCTATCTTGGGCCAAGAACTTAGATGAGTAAAATCGGACCATTATTGTCATCATGACCACGCCAGCTAATGGTGTGTAAGGAATCAAGGGTAATGGTTCGCCTCTACCTTGGGCCAAGTAGCTTATTAAGGTATCACAGGATCCCTCAAGGCTGGACACAAGCTTGAGGTTACTTTGTACACTTCTTTATGAAAAATTCAATCCATTCACTCACAATTTTGACCCCCAATAAAAAGCTAGCCTTGGAAGGAAGGATGCAACTGGTCTCTGCATAAGTACATGAGTGCACCAACAAAGGACACAAAATCTTGAATGGTTGGTTGGTTTAGAGAAGTGTACTATGCATCTAGACCGTCAGATGTTGGGTTCGAAGCCCAGTGGCACAATGGCCCTCTTCTTGCCCCTCTATGATTTGCTTTCCATCCCACCTTTTGAAACACACAAAAAAAATTGCATGCTCGCAATTCTGTTACACTCCACATCTAAAGCTGCGTCTTTTGCTACGGATTATCTTGGACAAGAGCTCGCCTTATTCCATCCGAGAGGGAGAGAGATCTCAACGTGCCAAGTTAGGTGGACTCCTTTTGGAGGTTTTACCCTAGAGATGACGAGAGAAAGGCGTACTTTCTCTTTTTCTTTTGCTTTTTGTTTAGTTAGTGAATGGTCTGGACTTCTTTCAGTAAAGGGTTAACAATGCTCAACATTCACTATCTTTACATTTTATTTTGAAATGACTATGGGACATTGGGATGCTCCACCCTCTTCAAAAGAGTATACTTGGCAAGAATTTGTTTCATAGAGATTCTTGCCAACGTGTGTTATGGCTTGAAGTCAAAGTGCGATTGCAACGGAATTGGCTAACTTTTTGGCAATGGGGATTGCATTCATGCAAATTGCTATGGGAAAAGATGTGACAAAGTGATGAAAGCACATGGAAGTTAAAGGGGGGTGTGCATTATGGAGCACGTGAAAGGTAGGTAGGCTCCATGAAATCAAGAAGTGAGAGCATATTGATATATGAGAGTCACATGGGCCAAACCATACATAGCAAGATAGTCAGCAACTATCATTGAATCCAAAAGTTTATGGCATATTTTATTTTATTTCTATGTCATGGTGTAAAACCATGTGATTCTTCCGGCAATACTTGAGTTCATATATTCATAAACCAAAAAGAACACATCATAACCGAGCTCAAACCCGGCCGCCATCGATGCATTAGATCGTGATTGGCTACCAAGAGATCCCCCCTTAAGGTGGAGTTTAGAACTTAGCATCTCAAGCTAGTTTAAATTAATAATAACGATCTAAATTGCACACTTTAACCTTATGTTTGGAATTTGAACTTTATATATATATATATATATATATATATATGTATGCTCACAAACCTCTAAATATTTAATACTTTTGAGAAAAAAATCAAATATCTAGTTAGTTAAAATTTTTTTTCCAAAACTCACAATGGTGAGTAGATTATATTAACAAAAACATAGAATTACAAATTCCTGCCATGCTCGTCAAAAGCCATGGCATCATATGATCATAGATACATTGGCTGACCGGGGAGCCACCCCAATGGTGATGGATGGGTCCTCATCAATACCCATTCAGATTAGTCATTATGGCACCCAGGGTCATGTTCCACTCATCAAGGTCCTTGTGTTTCTTGATGGCCTTGCTTTCTTGGATTATCTCTGTGAACTTAGCAACTTCCATGGTGTTTTCGAAGATGTGACACTTCCTTGCCTTCCAAACATGTTTAAAGTAGCAATATGTGAGATAGTAGCAATATGGGACTGAGGGTAAACTAGAGGGCCAGCTGGTCCTTTCCAGCCATTAATAATTGCTAAGATCCCAAAGCTGGTCTATATCCATGATGCCTTTGTTCTTTCATAGAAATTTTTTCACTAGTTTCAAAACTCTTTCCAATTGCTTTTGGTTTGCTTTTGGTTAGCTTAAGCATAAGGGAGCATAAATGAGTTGATAAGGGGAGAAGCACGTACTCCCATCTCTGCATTTTGTTCTTGATCTTCTCCATAACCCATAAAATTCTTTTCTTGCGAGTTATGTCCACCCCTGGAGGGGCTCCCAAGTGCCGGAAAATCTTCCCTTTAGAGATACTATCTCCCCGGTCTATATTGACGGATCAAACAAGTCGTTTTGAGAGAGAGAGAGAGAGAGAGAGATGAATCTTGATTTTTCAACACTACATTTTGACTCTGATATTGAAGCATACATTTGCACAATTTCTAGAGCCTTCCTGATAACCTGAGGGCACGCTTTGAGAAAAAGAAGGGAGTCGCCCGCAAAGAGCTTTGCCAAAAGTTGGTCATTGTGAGTTGATATTTTTGAATCACGCTCCCAAAATGAAGAGTATTGTTTGTTATATTTGTCGCACAAGATTGGACACACATAAGAGCAAACCAACCCACGACACTATCTAACACGTGCCAACATCTACTTTACATTTCATTGAGGTAGCAAAAAACTTCAAGTGCAGAACATGGAGGCCAACAATGCCAAAACTTTTAACACGGTAATTCAGACTATTGAGATAACACGGGTATTTTTGCTTCACCACTAGCCCATCTATAAATCCTTTTACGTAGATTGGTGACTATGCTTTTTCTTTTTTTTAATATATAGCAAAACTCAAAAATTGTGAGTGAATTATATTGAACAGCTCAAAAAATTACAAGGTCTTGTCATGCTCATGTTAATCCATGACAACATCCAGGGACCATAATTACATCGGTTATCAAGGCAGCCACCCCTACCAACCCGCCCCCTCATTCTTGATACACAAGGTCCATCATCTTGTCATTATGAGATCTTTTATTTACCGATGGTCAAGATTTTCCCCCATCATAGGCATTCCATCTGTTGACAACAAGGCACAAGTAGTCCTAGACCAATCCTCCAAGTGTTGCTTGCGCCCGCTGGTGACTATGCTTTTAAGTAACTGCCTAAGTAGTAGGTCTGCACAACGTTTTTTTTCTTGGTGTTTAATTAAAGAGAATCAAGAGAGATTGTAGGTGGGAGTATGCCCATCTCTCATTCCCAAGCCTGGTAAAAGTGATTAATGCCTTTATGCTCCTTTATATTACCTTCACTAGCCCGCTTCTCAAGATGGCTAAGTGTCACTAGAAAGAGTTCTTAAAACCAGTAAAAAGGCTTTTATGGAAAAACAACACGAAATCCTCTAGGCCATGGCAATGGGCATGTTGGGAGTCAGTCGCTCTGCCAGTGAATCAAGGAGGCCTCGGAATCCTCAACCCTGTGGCCCATGCAAAAGCTTGCTGCACCAAATTTGTAGTCTCTTTGGCTAAACAAGATCAATCTTGGGCTATCATGATCAGAGACATGATAGAAGCAGCTAAACTTGGCTTGAAAGGTGGAAAGTGGAGAGGGATAGAGGCTCATGACAAACTATTAGCCCCGACGTGGTCTACCCTAAGTCTGGGGGGCGGCTCAGGGGAATTGGTAAGGAAATGCAACCGAGCAGCGGGAGTCCTAAAGTGGGGCGAAGAAACCAAATACTTCAAGAACTCCATTTTGCATTGGTCCCCCTGGCTTTCCAAAGTTGTAGATCCGCCACAAAATCCCTATTGGATAGAAACAACCAGGAAACTGAATAATAAGGGTCTGAATCGACTTGGGCACTTTTGGGACAGTGACAGCAAGAGCTGGAAAACAATTGACCTTCTGGTAACCCATTACCAACTTAATAGCTTGGAGGTTTTGCTAGTCAACAAAGTGATGAAAGAGCTTGACAATGTAGTGATGCCAATCTGTGATTTGGAGTTTGACTGGAATGCCTGGAAATGGCCCGGAAGCAGTCTCTTATGGAAACCCCATTCTAAAGGCATTTATCATACAATGATGCTAAAGAAGAATTCGTCTAGCCCCATTAACAAGATATGGAAAAAACAGTGGTCGAAGGAAAAGTGGGAGCAAGTAATAGAGGACATCTGGAAGCCAAAGGTTCCTCAACACATGAAGGTATTTCTATGGAAGGTAATTTGGGATGCTCTACCGACGGGGGTGAAGATTCAAGAGAGAGGGATTGGGACAGATCGATGCTTGGGGTGCAGGTTGGCTAGTGAAGATCTGGCCCACCTATTCATGGAATGCCTAGCTAACAGAGGCCTCACAGGGAAAATATGCAAGTGGGTCCAAAGAACATGGAAAATTGGTTTTTTCAAGACTGATTTATTCCTTGGAGGTAAGAATTTGGGTAGTCTTGCCCTCCTCATCACCACCACTCAAATTGTCAGGTACTTCTTCTTACATAATGTATGGCAGACAAGGGACTGCCGTGTGTTTGAAGGAGTTATTGAGGTGGAAAGTTTCACAGAAATTATACACAAAAGCAAAGTGCTAATATGGATGCTCGGGCGCAAGAAAAACTTGGATGATTGGTCTAGGATCACCTTTGCCTTGTTGTCAGCAGATGGAATGCTTAGAAAGGGGGGAAATCTTGCCCATTGGAATACAGAAGATCTCTAAAGAACATGATAATTGACCTCAGTATCAAAGACAAGGGGGCGGGTCGTTAGGGGTGGCTCCCCAGTTAGCCGATGTAATTATGGGCTCTTGATGATGTCATGGCTCGGCAGGAGCATGGCAAGATCTTGTAATTTTTTGGGATGATCAATATAATTCACTCACAATTGTGAGTTTTGGAAAAAAAAAAAAAAGAGAATCAAGAGAGATGCTCTCTTGGGAATGGAGGCAAAAGGGAAAACAAAGGGAAAGTCCTTGATAGATGTCCCACGAGGGAGGAAAAAGGATCGTGTTAGAAAAGTATTTTCCTGTTTAGGAAACCCCAACAACATACTTTTTTAAAAACATGAAAGACTCTCTCTCTCTCTCTCTCTCTCTCTCTCTCTCTCTCTCTCTCTCTCTCTCTCTCTCTGTGTGTGTGTGTGTGTCTCGCATGCGGAGATATTTCTCGATTGCACCTACGTAGCACCAAGTGAGGCTAGGTGAGGTGCTCTCTCTCTCTCTCTCTCTCTCTCTCTCTCTCTCTCTCTCTCTCTCTCTCTCTCTCTCTCTGTGTGTGTGTGTGTGTGTGTGTGTGTGTGTGTGTGTGCCCCGCACACTTGACTTGCGTCTATTTTGAGCCTACAAGCAGTAGAAGGGTTGCTGGACAAAGGCCGGGCAAATGGTCACCGAGGAGGTTTGTCTCGTAGAGTACGAGGCAGGGTAAGAGTCGTGAGGAGGAAGCAACCAAAGCACACAAGACTATTCAGAGGTGCGACTAGACATCCTTGCACATTCTCTAGCTCCTGTCAAAGAGTCTCTCTCTCTCTCTCTCTCTCTCTCTCTCTCTCTCTCTCTCTCTCTCTCTCTCCTGTAGGTGCCAAGAAACGCTTGCAACGCTAGCAATGAAGGAGAGGGCAGACGATCGGGCTCGATGGGGGCAATGCTAGTGTGCAAGTCTGGTTGGCCTGCACCTCCCTCTCTGTGTCTCACTTCTCACTTGGGCACTAGTCTGGCTGAGGGGTGTTGGTTGCAGCAGTTATCAGGATGAAGGCATGAAAAAGGAGACGAAGACCCTGCAAAGAGAAAGGGGTTGAGGGACACTCAAGGCCAGGGGTTGAGGTGCCTCGTCACTAATTGACACCTCCTTTTGGGAGGTGGGATCAATGGCTCACGATCACCGGTTGATTGTGACCGTTGGATTGCTTAGGGAATGCAAAAGATTCCCACTTTTTTGGTTCTGGGGCTTGAACCCACTACCTTCTCCTCCTCGTAATTGACTCTAACTGCTAAGCTACCGCACGTCTGTTGAAAGGTATGTGTATGGTAAGTTTATAGATCATGGCATCACGGCCAAGTTCACATCTAGTTCACACCGAGTTCACATTGAGTTCACACCAAATTTGGTACAGTGTGCATACCCTCCCAAGTTCACACCAAGCTCACACTTAGTTCACGTCGAGTTCACACCGAGTTCACACCAAATTTGGTGTGGTGCACATACCTCTCGAGTTCACTCTTAGTTCACACCTAGTTCAAATGACGATCGAACGACCCGGATTGCACCCACCTTGCGATGCCTAATGTGAGTAATTGATCCCACCTCCCGCAAGGTTTCTTTTGCCTTATAATTGAAGATTCGAAAAGAATATGGTGAGCTAATTAATGGGTTTTGGCGAATGGGAGCACACATAATTTCAGTTGTGCAAAATTGAAAGTGCATATGCCTTCCACAAATAGTAGATTAGAAGCAGCTTTTTAGTAGATTAGGGTATATGATGAAAGTTTAAAAATGTCAAAGCACCATTTCAAAATGTTAAGCTCGCTGTGAACTATGGTAACACCAATTCACTTCATAAATTATGTTGATCATACACCCGTGACCCACTCATAAGCTAACCTAAAGTGAGAACTTGAACCATTTTTTTCCAGAACTCACAATTGTGAGTAGATTATACCAGTATAATAAAAAGCTTACAAATTCTTGCCATGCTCTTGCAGAGCCACGACAGCTTCAAAGGGTCATAGATACTTCAATTTGTAGGGGAGCCACCCCACGACAAGGGATAAACCCACACCTTTACCCATGCAAGTTAGTCATTAAGGCACCCATGGCCTTGTTCCACTCATCAAAATTTAACTATTTCACAATCACGAGGATCGTCCCCTTGCTTTCTTGGATTATCTCCGTGAACTTAGTTGTTTTCATGGTGTTCTCGAAGATCTGATAGTTCCTTGCTTTCCAAACATGTTTGAAGTAACAAAAGCTCACAATTTGTGTTGCAATGAGTAGCGCTCCGGGCTCTTGAACACCTTCCCTCCCAAGAAGAGATAGTTCTTGAAGAATCCTATTTCCCGGGTCTTTTACACATCACTGGTGAAAGCATGTCATAGAGATTTATCAGGACACCACTAGGATTATTCAAAATCAGGTTGCAAAAGTAGATCACCTGTTGCAGTCCCAAAAACATCGCGGGCTATTGAAAGAGAGCCACACCCCATTTTCCACGAGCCGCCAATGCCACCAATGTGTAGCTGAGCTACCACCTCTGCCACACACCCCGTAAACTTGAGGGCGGTCCGCTAGCCCCACCTTGCTTGTTCTATAGATCTCTTCCTCCCCCTCACCCATAGCAAACCCAACTTATGCATGCGTTGCAAGCCGTAGATACTCTAATGCGGAGCTTCTCACAAACCTTAGAAGGGATAAAATTGTTACCTTAGATCACTAGTTTACCACTGAATAGATTCAAAAAACAAGCTGAATTTGGTCCATTATAAATAGATTCAAAAAACGTGTTTCTTTAGTATATTTATGTGTATCTTATCAATCCTTCTTTTTTTAAAAAAACTTCTCATACGAGCTAGATTTGTATTATCTCAAATCCACCTTATGGGATTTGACACCACTGTCAACACATTGATCCTTATAATTTTTTCAAATTACAGGAACTTCGTGATTGATTTCTCCAACTCTTTCTAGCAAAGCAAGTGTTTTCTTCTACCAAGGATAAGACGCTTCCATAACTTGTATTTTGTCCAAAGGATCATATTTCCTCCTGAAAGAGTAGCGCGTTCCTGGACTATATCTTGTCACTCTTTTACCACTCACTCGCCCACAAGATAATATAATTTGGACCATCATAAATGGGTTTAGCAAATGTGTTTCAATCTTTTTCTTTTTTTGCAAAACTCACGACTGTGAGTGATTGTATTATAAAGTCACCAATCAGCCTCAAAGGCTCAGCCTTGAGGGACACAGCTTAGTTACAAGTACCTACATAAATGGGTTTAGCAAATGTGGTCAATCTTAACGATAGGGTCTTCTTTTTAATCAAGAGGGCCTTTCTTCAGTCTTTTTTATTTTTTTTTTGCAATACTCACAAAGTGTGAGTGAATTTATTAAAAAAGAAAAAGAAAAAAGAATACATAACCATCCATGCTCAAACCGAGCCATGGATACATCAGACTATACGAACAACGTCGTCCGACTTTACAATGAGCCACATGTAGAAAACCATAACAACATCATTGTCTTCTTCAATCTTAATCGACAAGGTCTTCTTGTTGTTTGTGCAATCAAGAGGGTCTTCTTTACAAGGTACTAAAGAAACACGTTTGCTAAATCTTTTATGATGATCTAAATCATATCATCTTGTGCTCAAGTAAGTGCCAAATGAGCGATAAGATGCACATACATATCCAAAGGAACCTCAAACTCATACAACGAGTCTCGACTAGGGAAAGCGGATTACAACCAGGCTTCTCAAAGAGACAACCAACCATCCCTCAATAGGTTAGTTCTATCCCATCAAGAGTGAGTTGATGGCGCACATACATATCTTCTTTACATTTCATGGGAAATCGAAGGTAGCAAGTAAACCACATCTAAACCAACAATGCCAAAACTTTTTTTTCTTTTTCCAAACTCACAATAGTCAATGGAGTAATATATTAAAAACCAAAAAAAGTTACAATCAAAGCCATGTTCCCTTCAAGCCATGGCATCCTTCAACAACCAAATCAAAAAAAGCTAGATACACTAGCTAATAAAGGGAGCTACCCTCTAACTGCACGTTTAGCTGTAATGGGAGCCACCCAAAGCAAAGGGGAACATAGACTGGCTTGGGGTTGCCACCAACGAAAGAGCCCTGCCACAACAAATTCTTTGACCCCCAAGCCAATGCAATGGAATATGACAACAAAAAGAAACGCATCGAGTAACCGCGCCCTATGAATTTTTTTTCCTTCTCTTTTTTCAACAAACTAGTACTCGTCGTAGATCTCGAGGCATTTACAATATGGATACTGAGGTCTAACTTCTGGTCCTACATGTCCTTGATAGTAATGTCGGGTTGGAGGGTCTCTGTAGTAGTAGAGGGACGAACATGCATATCTAGTTTCTCATGCATCTCTTCTAAAGGACAAACAAACTCTTTGATCATCTCATCACGAGTCACATCCCTATCACTAGCATCTTGCTCCGGCTTGTTGGCACTCTTAGTAGGCTTGGCATCCCTGGTGACATGCCTCCAAGTGGTCTTGACCATCCAATTGTGAACTACTTTTCCCTCAGGGCAGTTCCTAGCATATTGACCAATTATGCAACATCTACATGTTGAGAAATGAGGCAAAAGCAACCTCTTGCCAAAAAGCACCAAAGCTTCCCAGATTGAGATCTAGGTATTTGGGGATGGGCTTGCTCATGTTCCACAATATGCATACCTTTACATCCAAGCCCGATCTAATACGCTGCAACTTCGAAATGAACAGCAGGCGGCCCATCATAATAGCAATGGAGTACACATGCTCCCAGAGCCACAGAGGAAGGCTCTTGAGCGTAACCCACACTGAGCAATAGTCCATAAACTCTGAATTTGGATAAAACTCTGGCGTCCATGGCATTGTATCAGCACAGTAGGAAGGCCCCTAAATACCTTCTGTGATAACCAGATCCTATACTATATGCTAAAGGGCACACTCTACCACATAGAAGCCTTTACACATCACTGTGAAATGGAAAATTGCAGTTTTGTTATTCGTCGCTGCTACCACCTACTCCCATAATCCTTGGGTTGACATTCGACATCCCATAAAGTATAGGACCGTGTTGTTCTTCCAAATGATTTTTTTCACCATTTCAAGAATTCTTTCCAATTGCATTTAGCTATTTTAAGGAGTGGTCTAGTGAAGATGTTATTTTAAGGAGTGGTCTAGTGAAGATGCTATTTTAAGGAGTGGTCTAGTGAAGATATGTACAGGATCATTCAAAAAATAATCACCTTTACCCTGCCCTAGAAGGGGAGGAGCACAGATGCCCATCGACACATCTTGCTCCTCACTTTGTCCAAGACCAACATGAACTGCTACTTGTGAGAGATATCAAACCCAAGTAGGGCCCCTAGGTGGTAAGAGACCTTACTTTAGAGAAAACCTCTCTCTACCATTGAGATGGGTCAAATGAGTCATTTTTTGAGAGAGAGATCAATCTTGAATTCTTGATATTGCACTTTGATCCCAAGCAGCAGCAAATGTTTGAATGATATTCAAAGTCTTTCTTAGCAAATGGGGCTGGCTTTCAAGAAAACAAGGAGTGGTGTGAATAGCTTAGCAACAAGTTTTTGTTACGACGGAAGGACAAGCCTTGAATCTCCCCTCTTGTAGCGCTGGCTTCCCGCATGGTGACTAGGGGGTGAGACCCAAAGGCGAATAATAGTGGGGAAAGAGGGCAGCCTTGTTTGATGTATCGGTTTACTTTAAAGGCACCCACAATTCTATTTTTAAATAGTAACTTAGAGAGGCTGATCATTCCAAGGTTATGAACCAATAAACATAGCCATGGTCCAAAATCGAGTGATTTCATGACGTCTTCAATGGAGGACCAGCTGATTCAGTCATATGCTTTATTAAGGTTGATTTGTAGGAGGATACATTTAGTGAAGTGTGTATCCTCAATGCTGACCATGTCTGCGAGAATATTGTCGTATGTTGACCTTCCCTTGATAAATCCATGTTGGTGAGGAGTGAAAGCTTTATACATTAATGGAGAGAGCATGAGGGCAAAAGATTTGGAAATTATTTCATAAGTTGTCATCATCATGGTGATGGGCCATCAGTGTTTCACTTGGCAGTAACACACTTACTTAGGGATATGTTTAATTAGACCCCTTTACTGCTTGTATCAAGCACCCCTTCCTTCCATCCGGGGTAGGTTACACATATGCATAACTAGGGCCTTTAGATCCTCCCAAAATTCTTTGAAGAGCTCAATCATCAAACCATCCCATTTAAGGGACTTCTCCCTACCTAGTGAAAGAAGAGCAAGGGAGCATTCATCCTCAGTAAAGGCCCTTCCCAACATATTCGCTTCTGTTTGAGAGATCGTTCTTTTGACACTACTAAGAAGAGATGCTGTCTTTATTCACTTCTCTGCATCGGGAATCCGGTTGACCTAGGTATGGCTTAGGAGATCAAGCATCAACTTAGCCATATCATTGGGATCTTGCTTCACTTTTCAGTCATCGTCCATCAGAGAGAGGATAATTCCCCGACTCCTCTTAACTTTGAGTTCCGTGCAGAAAAACTCTTGGTTGACAGCCTTTGGTTGCTGGAAGATCTCTCAAGATAACAATCTGGCCTTCTTTACCTCTTTCAGTTGTTACTCGACCATATCTATGTTTGTTTCAAGCCATCTTCTGAGTTCCGCCTTAACGCAATCCGTGTTCTTTATACTTCATATTTTATTTGTTTATGGTAATCCTCATAGGTTTTATTGATTTTTGGGCCAATTCTTTAATTAATTTTTTTTCCTCAAACCATAATTAATATCTAGCAAGGAGTGTGTTTATAGAGAGGGAGAGGGATCCGAGAGAAGAGTACATTCTAAGATTAACTCAAGCTATATAAATTCCAAAACTCAATGTATGTCAAGTACATAAATGACGATCACCATTGATAAAATAAGGTCTTGGAAGCATCAATTGGTGTCCACACTATCCAAGGTCCGGTGTGATGCCTATCCAAGGTCCAATGTGATGCCTATCCAAAATAACCGTTTGAGATATACCAAGAGCCACTACAGAATTCGGAATCTACTTGTATAAACGAAGACCTTTGTTGTATCGAGGATGAACACCTAAGTCAAACTGCTAAAAGAGCTAATGCAGCTACAACTGCAAGAAAAGTGAATAGTGATGAGATACAATCAATGTACATACACAAACGTACATGATGTTGGTCTACCTTGCTGTTAATAATCAACCTCTATCTCAAAAGTAGAAAAACAAAAAGAAAACATTACTCACTTTTTTAAAAATAATAATAAAGAGAGCTACATATTGAACATTAGTAGGAGCCATTAAAGAATACCTTGTTTGAATTGATCAAGAACCAAGGTAGAACTAGTATGCCCGTTCAATATTTTTATCATTTGTTTTAAGAGGTATCTTGCGAGATGCTGCTATGGTTGGAAGGGAAAAAGGGAGGGAGTCGACACGTGGAGAGAGAGAGAGAGAGAGAGAGAGATTTTTTGCATGCGGAGGAGGTGGCAAAGCGAGATGGATTATTGCAAGCATGAGACGGGATGCTTGCATCAACAATACACAGAGACGGGGTAGGGAATGTGGTTTGCGCGTGGAGGCTCTCTTTCCCTGACGGTTGAAGCACACGGATGGTGAATGCGCAGGAAGTAGAGCAGGGGGATGGGGGTTTGTGTGATGGCGAGAGGAGAGAGACTCGCGTGGAATGTTCAAGCACGGATTTATTGGCGCTTTTGCAGGTCTCTCTCTCTCTTTCGTATTCACTCTGTCTCGGAGCTGAGCAGATATAGGCCGCCATGTCTCTCTGTTTTTTCTCTCTAGTGTGGGCAGCACTGTCTCGTCTAGGCACGGTTACAGATGTTTACCATGAGGGGGCACGCCCAACTGCCTGCGAGACGGTGTATAGAGCATGGGCTAACACAAAGCGGGGTGCAGAAGGAGGATATGGGGTTCGGTGGATGTGGGAACTGGAGCAGAGACAGGCGACTTTGCATTCTCGTGAGTGGGAGAGGGAATCTTCCAATGTAATAATTAATAGAATGCAATAATTAATAGAATGCAAGATAGACCCAGTAGGCCATTAGTAGCAACCATTAAAGAATAACTTGGTCAAAGTGATCAAGAACCAAGGTAGAACTAAAAGAACTAAGGTAGAACCTACAAGAACCACCAAGGTAATCAAAAACCAAGGTAGAACTAAAAGGGAAATGAAAAAGTGGTTCACATTTTGAGGCCTTCAAGATCGATCTCTCTCTCTCTCTCTCTCTCTCTCTCTCTCTCTCTCTCTCTCTTTTCTTTGGCCAGCTATTTTGAATTTCGACGGCACGATGCTAAAGCATGAGCACTGAAACACACTTTTCCTAGATACTACATGTTGATGAGAGAGCATAATGGAGGAAACAATTGACTCTTGCACTATGTAACATTGAGTTAGCATATGATATGGAGTGTGTTCTTGCTCATGTGTGTGTGTGTGTGTGTGTGTGTGTGTGTGCATGAGAGAGAGAGAGAGAGAGAGAGCAATTGCCCTCTATTTCTTATTAACTATGGCCGTGGTCATAAGTGAGGCAAGAAAAGCATTGGACATCAAAGAGGTGAGTGTACGGTCTACCTCTCTGCTTACCGACCCATAGCCCGCCCACATACTACAGTTATTTTCCCTATACAATGATGCAAATCTATTTGCCGGAACAATGATTTTGGCATATTTGCACCACTTACATCTTAAGATTTTGTAAATTTCCCCACCTTTCAAATTTAAATTTAATAGAGGTAAATTTAACAATTCATTGGTGGAAGGAAAACTCTCTCTAACTCTCTCTCTCTCTCTCTCTCTCTCTCTCTCTCCAAGCCCCAGCCAACTGTTGGTGTCCCGACAGTGGGCCTGAACCCTTCAGGCATCCGCCACCTCCGCTTTTAGCCACGTGACGAACCTGAATTGCAGCTTTCATAATAGCATAGAATAGATAAGGTATCTCCCTCCAACTCCCATTTAGAAAAAACGGTTTCATGATCATTGGCACATATTAAGCTTACTTGAAATAAGAACTAGAACCATTTCTTAATCATACGCAAGCTAAAAGGTTAGCAATATTCATTAGTTGCTTTCACCACCAATTAATCCATAATTGATATTTTAATGGGCATCATGCATTCAAAAATTTTATCTACACATTCAATATCAACCATGTCTCATGGAAATAGGAGTGCACACGCATTAAATCACATGCCATCACTTAGTAACATTCTTTTGTGTCTACTAAAATTGTTTTCAAATACAATTTACACTTATACTTAGGACTTTGATTTTGCTAGCATTTATACTTCCTTTTGTAATCCTGCATCTTTTGTTCCTGCACAAAAATACTCTTCATAATGTTTATTTATTCTGAAAAAGATTGTACTATTAACAAAGTAGAAAAGATAACTTTCATATGTTGCAAAATGTATTATTGGTCAAGTCAAGCATCATCGACATTTAAAACTTTGCCCATCATAGCACATTTATCTGCATTTTATCACTTGCCCATGATATATAGATTTTGCAAATCTTATTTACCTTGTAAATAAGGCCCTCTCGATTGAGCAAATCGCTTCCCTCTTAAGCACAATGTTGCTCAAGATGATATATATATATATATATATATATGTATGTATGTATGTATGTATGTATGTATGTATGTATGTTATATATACATACATACATACATACATATACATACATATATATATATATATATGTATATATATATATATATATATATATATATATATATATATATATATATATATATATATATATGTATATATATATATGTATGTATATGTATGTATGTATGTGTATGTATATATACACATACATACATACATATACATACATATATATATATATACATATATATATATATATATATATATATATATATATATATATATATATATATATATATATATATATATATATATGTATGTATATATATGTATATATATGTATATATATATATATATATATATATATATATATATATATATATATATATATATATATATATATATATATATATATATGTATATGTATATGTATATGTATATATATATACCTTTATAAGATCAGACAACTTCTCTCTTGATCAGATGATATATACCTAGACGACTTCCACATTGTAAGAGAGGCTAAAACACACACAAAAATACAAAAGCAAGGGACAAGAAAACCTAAATCACTTTATTATTGGTAAACAAAACTAGATAAAAACGAATCAATTTTGACTTAATAATGGTTTTAGAAAAGGAAATAGCGAAATAAGTTAAAGGACTAAAACTTGAAACAAGTACTAACTTCAAACAAGGCCGTCACTAACTTGCCGATGGCAGCATTGCCTGATCAGGCCAAGACGAGAGAGAGAGAGAGAGAGAGAGAGAGAGAGAGAGCAGCATACCTTACATAGTACACTCCTTGGTCTCCTCTTTTCTGCTAGAGTTTGCTGTTGTCTGCTTTTTTAAAGTGCACATTATTTTTATTGCAAGCATGGCTCCAAAGAAACACTGAAAAATAGCATCTTAAAATAGCGTCAAAAAGCCTAAAAGTTGTGTACAACATTTCATAGGCACCACTCTTATATATCACTCTTTGCAAGCAGGCAGTGCCAACAAACAAGGATAAGCCATCACACAGACATAATCTTAGAATTCAACCTTTTGGGGACAACTTCTAAACGAACAATTACTTAACTATTTTAACCCTACTGTAAGCTAAAGACTAGCATTGAATACTACTACGTACCTCAAAGTAGTGCAAAGTTGACAATATGCGACCTTAACTTTGTTGCTTATGCCTGAATTGACTAGGGTGAGCATTTTTGCATTAATTTTTCTATTAATCCGAGCACTCAAATTAATTTTGCACTCCTAGGCATTTAAAATCTTGTCAATGCAAGTGAAGCAATGCTTTTCAAAGACACCATAAGCGTTGATAATCACGACCATTTTCAAAGAGCATGCAAGGGTTAATGCAACATGTACCTCTAGCCCCCCCCCCCCCTCTCTCTCTCTTGTTGAGATGTCGAGCTCTACACCTTGAGCTGGCATCCACTACGGGTCTTGGTTGCTTACGGCATTTACTCACTGGCGCGTTAGGTGACCGACACGGAGGATCTCTGCGAGTGATTCTACAGCTGGACTACACTTATAGTGCCAACTTAGTACGCTTCTAGCGAGTTCACACTTAGTGACCGCATGTACATATGTGCTACTTTTTTCAGCTTTAGCACTTAGTCATTTTGTACTCTCTTTTCTGTGAAGAAGAAGAAGAAGCTTTCCATCTCTGTGTGCTTTGTGCTTGTCTTGTGTAGCTCTCTTGCATCCTCATTCTTTACATGGTATCAGAGCCTGGTGCAGGCAAGAGAGGCTAAGAGAGCAAGAGCATCACAATCCCTTCGTTCGCAATCCACGACTAGAGTTTCTGAACAAGTCTCCAAAGTGCAGTATACAGAGATTTACTGTACAAGTACAGTGGTTGTATGTACACTTGATTGTGGACACTCGTTGAGTGTAGAAAGCGTTACAGGTACCACGATAGCAGGTTCAACAGATTTGCAAGTTTTTGGAGATTGCAGCTATTTTGTCTTGGTACTTCAAGATGTCTGACGGTTTCAGTCAGATTGTTACTGAGAAGCTTGAGAAAAATAACTACCCTGCATGGAAGTTCAGAATAACAAATTTCCTAAAAGGAAAAGGTTATTGGGACTATGTAGAAGGAGACAATGAAAAGGAACCAGAGATTCCCGAGGCAAATGCTACAGCAGAACAAAGAAAAGCTTTGAGGGACTGGCAACAAGGCCAAAGCAAAGTGATGTATTGGCTTTCTATGAGCATCACAGATGGCATGATGGGCTATCTACAGGATGCTGAAACCCCCGCCATTGCATGGAGAAACTTAGGCAGAGTGTTCGAGGTGAACACCAAGGTTAGGAAGCTTCAACTAAAGTCGGAGCTAAATCAGGTTAAGAGGAATAACCTCTCAATCAATGATTATGCCTTGAAGATCAAGAGTATCATTGAGGCTCTTGGATCTATTAAAGTCTCAGTGGAAGACGATGACATTGTCCGTGCATGCTTGGATGGTTTAGGAGATGAGTATGTACATTTTAGGTCTTCCATGAATACAAGAGACGACATCCCCGTGTTCCAAGATTTGATTTCTATGCTTATTCTTGAGGAGAAGAACCTTGACACATCTTCTTCTCATGGCAGAAATAATTATGAGCAGGCCTTCTATTCACACTCCAACAGAGGTAGAGGTAGAGGTCGTGGTCGAGGCCCAAGGGGTTGCAGGGGCCAATTTTTGGAAGGTCAATCAAATCAAAACAATACAGGTGGCAGGGGAAACCAGTCTCAAGGCAGGGGGAGTCAAAGAGGTCATTGTGCAGGATCAAGCAGACATCAACATACTCCAGATAGCAGAGAATGTTGGACTTGTGGTGAAAGAGGTCACATGTCACGTGACTATCCAAAGGGAAAAGCAAGTGGAAAGAGAGAACAGGGCAACTATGCATCTACTAGCAGAGATGCAGATGACAGCAAAAACGAGCGCATGTTTGTTATGCAGCATGTAATGAATACAATGACTGTAGAGAATTCCACCCAAGATGATGTTTGGTATGTGGATTCAGGTGGCTCTAATCACATGACGTCTCGTGGAGAGTGGTTTAGAGATATGCGCAAACCAGATGTGTCAGGCTATGTGCAGACAGGAGATGACACAGCTCACCCCATTGCTCATGTAGGGGACATACCTCTAAATACGAAGAGTGGGAAATCAAAGTACTTAGCAGATGTACTTCATGTCCCAAACATTACAAAGAATCTTGTTTCTGTTGGACAAATGGTTGAGCAGGGTTTGCAGGTTCGCTTCAATCCAAATGGCTGTTATGTAGAAGATTTCAAGAATGGCTGTAAGCTAATCACAGAGGGCAAATGTGTGGGCAAAATGTTTACGCTGAATGTAGACATGCCTGAGGTAAAAACTGCATTATTTGCACAGGGCACAGGTGTTGTGGTTGATGTTGACATTTGGCACAAACGCATTGGCCATGTCAATGAGCAGAGATTGCGCAGCATGCAATCAAAACAGATTGTAAAAGGTTTGCCCAAATTCAAGGTGGATGGTATGCATAAAGTGTGTGCAGCATGCCAGTTTGGAAAACAATCAAAGGGCTCATTTCCACATGAGTGCAATGTATGTAAAAAGCCACTTGAGGTGGTGCACACAGATGTTTGGGGTCCAACCGATACTGCAAGTATACATGGTTGCAGGTATTATGTCTCTTTCATTGATGACCATACAAGGAAAGTATGGGTCTACTTCATGCGTAACAAAAGTGAAGTGTTTGGTCACTTTCAACACTTCAAAGTCATGATTGAGAAGGAGACAGATATGCAAATCAAGACATTGAGGTCAGATGGAGGGGGAGAGTACTTCTCCAATGATTTTTCAGATTTTCTGCGAATGCATGGTATACGCGGGCAGTTTACATGCAGATATACTCCACAACAGAATGGGGTCGCAGAAAGGAAAAACAGGCACATTGCAGAGGTTGCATGTGCATTGATGAATGAGAAGAACATGCCTCATCATTTCTGGGCTGAAGCCGTAAATACAGCTGTGTACATTATGAACAGGACACCTACAGCTGCGGTGCATGATGTAACACCTGAGGAAAAGTTTACAAGTACAAAGCCTGATTTGGCACACTTGAAAGTGTTTGGCTGCATAGCTTACGTGCATGTAACAGATGAGTTGCGTAGGAAATTGGATCCTAAAGCAGAGAAATGTATTCTTGTGGGATATTCCCTTGAACAAAAGGGGTACAGGTGCTACAATCCTACTACACGAGAATTACGAGTGAGCAGAGATGTAGTCTTTGATGAGATGAGCAGCTGGTACAGTAATGCACATGGCACTATTGGGGCTGATGTAAAAGATGATGTGGTTGTACAAAATGTGAGGCCACAGTCACAGGTTTTGAGTGGACCACAAGAGTCCTCTTCTCGTGGCTCTGTTGAGAAACCATGGAATGGTAGACTACATACGCAGGTTACTCCACCAACAGGTACAGGGAATGTATCACGAAAAGAAAAGGAAAAGGTTGATGAACCTCCCTTTATGGCTGATGCATCATCAGGTTTTTCACATGTAGACATGGATTCAGATGGTTCTGAACAAAGTCTTGATGAGGAATTTGGAATTCCGGCTGTCGGGACACCTGGTGTAAGGAAAGTACAAGAAGATGCTAGAGGGCAAAGGAGTGACCCAGGACCGCGCAGATCTAATAGAGTCAGAAATCCAGTTGAGAAATTGACTTATGATGGGTATCTAGCGCATCACCAAGCCTACATGGCTAAGGGATACAGGATGTGGAGCCCACATGTTTTGAAGATGCAGTTGGAAATGTGCATTGGGATGATGCAATGAATGAAGAGATGGCTGCATTGGAAGCAAACGACACATGGGAGTTGGTGCCATTGCCAAGTGGAAAGAAAGCTATTGGCTGTAAATGGGTGTATAAAACCAAGCATAAGGCTGATGGTAACATTGAGCGTCACAAGGCAAAGCTGGTCGCAAAGGGTTATGCACAGACGTATGGCATAGACTATGAGGAGACCTTTGCTCCAGTGGCAAAGATGACGACTGTGAGAGCTGTCATAGCAGTGGTTGCATCTAGAGGATGGATTATGCATCAAATGGATGTAAAGAATGCCTTCTTGAATGGTGAGTTGCAAGAGGAAGTGTATATGGATCAGCCACCTGGTTATGTCGATCCAGGTTACCCAGATTATGTATGCAGACTTCTCAAAGCTTTGTATGGTTTGAAGTAGGGCTCTAGAGCATGGTCTGACAGGATTGCCAAGTATCTTGTCAGTATTGGTTTTAGGAGAGCTCATGCTGATCATTCACTCTATGTACGTGAGAGTGATGTGGGGATTGTGGTCATTACCATATATGTAGATTACCTTATTATTGTTGGTGACAATGCTATGAAGATTGACCATGTGAAGGGTCTTCTCAAACAGGAGTTTGAAATGAAAGATTTAGACGAGTTGCGCTACTTTCTTGGCATTGAGGTGATCAGGACTCCAGAGGGTGTATGGCTATCACAGAGACAGTATGCTTTGGACATGTTGTCAAAGTATGGTATGGTTGATTGTAAGCCGATTTCTATTCCCTTGGATGTGAATACAAAGCTGAGTGCAGAGAAGGGTGATGTTGTTGAGGATGTCAACATGTACAGGAAGATTGTGGGTAGTCTAATCTACTTGACAATCACGAGGCTAGACTTGAGCTACACAGTAGGCTTGGAGAGTCAGTTCATGCAGCTTCCGAGGAAGCCACATTTGGATGGAGTACGACGCACACTTAGGTATGTGCAAGGTACTCTTGACTACGCATTGTTCTATTCAGCAGATGCACCATTAGCATTGTATGGGTGTACAGATGCAGATTGGGCAGGTAGCATTGTTGATAGGAGATCTACGAGTGGCTTCATGTTCTCTTTTGGGAGTGCTGCTGTTACTTGGAGCAGCAAAAAGCAACCTACGGTTGCTTTATCAAGCACAGAGGCCGAGTACAGAGGTGCAGCAGTTGCGGCGTGCGAGGTAGCTTGTCTACGCACATTACTTGAGGACTTGGGAGTGCAGGTGGACCAGCAGATTTTCATCCATTGTGACAACCTCAGCAGCATGCAATTGGCTAGGAACCTAGTGTTCCATGCCAGGACCAAACACATAGAGGTCCATTACCACTACGTTCGAGAGCGAGTGTTGGCGGGCGACATCGACTTGGTCTACGTCAGCACAGAGGAGCAGATAGCGGATATCTTTACCAAGGCCCTCGGAGCTGAGAAGCTTCGACGTTTCCGGACTATGCTTGGACTCTGCGACATGTAGAGCTCTAGGGGGAGTGTTGAGATGTCGAGCTCTACACCTTGAGCTGGCATCCACTACGGGTCTTGGCCGCTTATGGCATTTACTCACTAGCGCGTTAGGTGACCGACACGGAGGATCTCTGCCAGTGATTCTAAAGCTGGACTACACTTATAGTGCCAGCCTAGTACGCTTCTAACGAGTTCACACTTAGTGACCGCATGTACATATGTGCTACTTTTCAACTTTAGCACTTAGTCATTTTGTACTCTCTTTTCTGTGAAGAAGAAGAAGAAGCTTTCCATCTCTATGTGCTTTGTGTTTGTCTTGTGTAGCTCTCTTGCATCCTCATTCTTTACATCTCTCTCTCTCTCTCTCTCTCTCTCTCTCTCTCACACACACACACACACACACGTAGTTAATTTACACAAACACATATAAACGCATGTATTATGTATAGTTCATGAAAATATCATTGATATTTTTTTAATTAATTGTTTCCTTAATTTAATTAGTGTTGCGATGTTTTGTTACTCTTGAAGTCAATTTATTAATTTAGATAATACTTAAATTAGTTAACTCTTTGATTAAAGTAATTGACATTTAACTAAAATTTAGTGATTCTTGTGAGTTAGATAGGTAATTTAGTTATTTAGATTTGTTATGTTTATGTTGGCTAATTAGATTAGTCAATCAAATTAATTTAGTTTTAACTATCACAAGAAGATTTAAAAATTTTCTCATGTAGGAAAACAAAGTCGTTTCATTGTTTTTCATTCAATACATAACATCATGAGCTTCTGCTCGAGAGGCATCGCCGACGGTCACCTGCCCCCAATCATACCTAGCTAGGTATCCAGTGCCTCCCTCACAAAAGCTCATGATGTTGAGGTAAGTCACAACGTGGGAATTACTATGAGAATTTGTACAAAATTTCTTGTGTATGTAAACTTGTGTTAGTTGAAGTTAGTTTTTTATCTTAGAGATTTTGTTCGATCTAATTGTATGATTATTGATTTTTAATTGGAATATAAAAAACAAAGCAATCACAATGGTGCTACTTTGGAGAGAAGGCTTGTTTAAGTTTTGCTTGGCCACGGAACTAGCATCATCTACAAAATTGGACGATAGTTTAGGGTGTAGATTGCATAATCCTCAAAATTGGTGCTCATGTTGAAAAGTGTCTACTATGGCCTCAAGAAACTTGTCAAGTCTAGCCAATAGAGATTCTATTGGTTTGTTTAGTGAGTAGCAATGGGTCACTTTGATATGTTGCAACGGGCCAACAAACTGACTACATTTGGACTTAGGTCCTATCAAACTCTAAAATCACTTGGTAATGCATTACAACTATTCAACCACTTTGTGGCAAATTTACCCGAATGGTCCACTAGTAGCATGAAAATTGAAAGGAGATGGCCTCAATAGACCTTTGAAATTGCACAAAACATGGTCACTTTGAAAACTCTCAGAGAGTGTCCTTAACCACTCCAAAACTTGAAAATGATATAGTCAATGTCAACACTTTGGCGTCCAATCAACCAAAAAGTAGGTATTGAAACTTCATTGGTGCAACAAGCTACTCAAATTATGGAGTGTTGGAAGAAAACCTAGGTTTAGTGTAATCCCTACAATAGATTTTGAAATTACCACCAAATTTCCAAAATAAATGCTTTGAAAACCTACACAAGTCTAAAAGTATTTGGTAGGAAAACCTTCAAACATAGCCAATTTACTTTTACATATGTAAGTTTTCTGAGTTTTGGGAAAAAGTTTCATCTAACACTTCACAACTAATGTTTAGATTGACAATTTCCGATTGGCAATGCCTTTGAAAAAGGTATTGGAATGAATGGCTTAGGTGGATGGACACAACAGTCATTCACAAGGACAATAAGCACCATACCTTCCCTTTGTGTACAATCAAGCTCGTTAAATAGGCAAAAGGCTCATGCATCTTGGGTATATCATGGGTGACAAGGTACAGCCTTGCACCATTGCTTACATAGGTTAGTTGGATTTCTTAAACTGGAGGATCTAAATGACATAAGAGATACATGTACTTTATAGAATATGGCCCATGGCATACCTCAACACTATCTAACTCCGGCTCTTAATGACCCTAAGCAGTGGGATTTACGACCGGGAAGTGGCACGTGAATCTTGATGCGAAGGGAGGGTTCACAAAAAGTTAACGCATGGACGAGGGCCGGAGATTTGAACCCACGACCTTGCGGTTGGGAGCCTAATGAGCTAACCACACGGCGCGTGTGGTTTGCTGAAACCACTATGAGGGCCCTTGGTAAGGCAAGGTAAGGTACAAAATAGCTATTAATTTCCAAGGTACAACAAACAATGACAATCTTCGCTAAGCAGCAACATACACATTCCTCCTCTTCAAGCATATATAAGTTGCAACCAGCACCAGTATTTATCCAAAAAAAAACATAAATACATGGTATAAGTATAAGCTTAAAAGCCCAAAACATCGGATGCAGACAGATCTCCAAGATGAGAAAACACAGACTAAAGTTGATCATAAAGCCTCTTGGTTTCAAAAAAAGTGCCACACCAGTAGAGCCTGGACAAATGGACATCTTTGACGTCACTATAATTTGATTCAGGAAAAGGGGTCCCATTTACAAGTAGAGGGATTTTAGATAACCTCTTGGGAAAGCACCCTCTGCTTGTGAGCTCGAAGTTTGGACGTATCTATAAAGGCAGCATTGATTGCAGTGCCTCCCATATGACTACAATTTCTGCACAAACATGTGGAATCAGAAGTATAGTATAAGGGAAACAAACAGGCCACATAATACCTAGGCAAAAGCAGGTACTCCCCGAGCATCAGGCTGTTCTGAGGCAAAACCCTCGATGCGCACAAAGGGTTTCGACCCATATGATGTGCCGCAAGATGACGATTTCTTGTATGTTGAGTTGCCTCCAGATTTGCAGTAGTTTTGAGGAAGAAACAAAGGCGATGGTATGTCTTTCTTTTGTGTGAAATGTACATCATGTATAAGAGGATTGCTTGCTCGGACAGGAGGCGATCCAAATGAGATTGGGCTGCCGCCATCATCCCATAGACGAGCCTGGGAAACGTCAAAGACTCCTTGATGTTAGGGGATGACAAACAAGCACAGCAAAGAGGAACAAGAGCCTTCCCATACACTGCGAATACCTTATCCAAAAGAATCTCCAATATCTCAAGCCCTGGTTCTCCTTCAGCAGGCAAAGAGGCGCAACTGTAAAGGCATGAAGTTGTGACTCAATTCAATATCTAAACATCTGCAACACTACAAGCCAAGCGCTTGGCATACCTTGTTAGCTTCCTGAAAGGTTTACAAGTCTGGATGTCCCCTGAACCCATCCTCATCGTAGGGTGGAGTGGTCTGGGGCAAGCAAGCTCCATATTTCCCATGTCCTTGCAAAGAGAGAGTCAACTTTTAATGCTATGATTCATAACTCTAGCACATTAATGTACAGATAGAATCATGCACTCGATGCCTCGGATTCCAAACTTCCCCTCCTATGTCAAAAGGGACACACCATCTGCACAAATTTTCTGCGTTAATGAGAAATTAATGCTACAAGTAAAAAATTTGCAGGGTCAATAAACTGCAGGTGCATTTCCTTAAAATGCACAAATTCACAGAGCATAAGCAAATTCGCTTGCCAAGGCCAGTTCAAGGGCCTAATGCTGATGCACGGTTACAATCCCACGATAGAGCTTGATGTCATCCGAGCGCGTTGTGAAGTGATAAGAGGAAGGTGTGGTGCAAGGACCCCACCCTGTGTGTGTTAAAATAGATCGTAAGTCCTTGACGGTACACTACAAACAATAACCTTAAAAATGGCTTGGATATAAGGCAATGCCATACACTAACAAACATGACCATGGTCGACGTCAAAAATTTTAAGAATTCCAAACGTAAATGCGACATGTGTAAAGCACATCCAAGATGCCAGCTTCAAGATGCAAAGCTCGTGACTCGCCGCCAAGAGCACGGCAGTAGAGCTTCAAAAACAACATAACAAACCACATAATGAGCACATTGTGGATGATTCTTACTTCTCTCAGTAAGGACAGATGCCTGAGCAGCAAAAACCATCCTAAATCTGTCAAAACTCCAGCCAGATATTGCCCACACCAAGGGGCTGCAAGTCCGCCAGGTACACAGAGGAGCAAGACCTCCCAAAAGGCAAAAGCAGAGGCCCAAGTCAAAGGCAGACTCTGGAGCTAGGGAGCTCAAATTCAAGGGTGCTAGGCATAAATGAACTTATGAAGGCTTTTGTAGAGGTAAAGGAGTCTAGCTAGACAGCCCCACAACTTCTGAGGTTGTAACCGTCTCGCCTTTCTTGAAAGAATTTATTAATGGAGTGCGGACAGGAAAACAAAGTTGGCACACGACTGGTACAGGTAATAAGTAATGCGTACACACACGCGAGGGACCGCGGAAGCAGAAATCTTCACATTCCTCTCTCTCTCTCTCTCTCTCTCCCCGCACACACAAGCCAGAAATTGGTTCTGCCTTGAGAGGTAACGAGGATCTCTCTCTCCCTCTCTCAAAAGTCAAAGTGGGTACCAACCTGTGAAAGAGGCCCGCTCACGAGATGCCGCAGGACGAAGCAGAGAGAGAGAGAGAGAGAGAGAGAGAGAGAGAGGGCAGCATAAAGAGACCACCTCCTCCCCGCGCCCGAATCTGCGCCGCGCTGCAGGAGCTCGTGGAGGAGGAGATACCCAGTGTGAAAAAACAAAGACAGGTATCGGTAAGTATATTATATCCATTTCCTTTGCAAAGTTTACCTACCAAAGGTTGTGAAACATTCAGCTTTGCACTTGCCAATCAAGATAGGATCGTATCTCACGCACATGACCTACATTGTGATAGTGTAGGTTAAAACTTCTTATCAAAAAGTGTCAACAGCTTCTCTTTGATGTCCCCGCACATGACCATCCCAATCTTTGAAAGCATTTTTGTTGTCTTGGGGAATTTTGCCTATTATGTGATTTGCACTTCAAAAAATACTTTAAATTACCACAACATATATAAAATCTTTGATCTTTGCAAGGCAATCAACCATGGTCCTTGGCAAACCTTCACTATCAGTTACTTCGCCAATGCAGGAGGGGCCATGTTGCAAGGCTTGCAAAATCTTGGCACATGTGATACAGTGGCAATGTCAAAAATGTCAAATCCATGACCTTACAAGATGTTAAAGGTAGGTTTGAAATGTGGAAAAATAGAGCATCTATCCAAAGATTATTTTTCATCCAAGCCTTGGCCACCCTCCTTGCAAATGCTTTGAAGAACAAGAGTAGTACTAGCAACACCAAAAAATTCCAAAGCATTAGTTCATGTAGCAAAAGAAGAAGAAGAAGGTGCAAAAGTCTGCACAGCAACAACCATGTATCTTGCGATTATGTCAATGATGATATTCTCTAGATTTTTTCCTTTTTGTTTTTACTTTTGGATATTTTATCAAATGAAAAAGAAGTAATATAAATAGAACTCCCCTTTATTTGCTATTCTCAGAGTTTAAGTGGAAAGCAACCACTTTTATTTTGCATGCAAGTGTTAAACAAAGAAAGATAATCCCAAAATCGCGTCATCGCGTGCACCACACTTTCTCAGCATGAATGCTCTTCTCACCCTCCACGAGGAAGACGAGTGCTTCGAGAGTATTCTGACCACGCGACCTCATGTTTTACCCCCCCTTTCGAAGCCAACGGTGCCATAAGAATCTCCATTAGAGCCAAGATCCATAAGGTAAACTTTGCCTCCTTTTATGCTAATATTCTCTTTTAATCATGGCACACACTCTCTTGATTACGCAATTCATGCTCTCTTATCTTTCATATATTTATCTTATTAAAATTCATGTTCCATGAGATGAATTGTTGGAATTAGGGTTGCAGGAAAACACACAGCTTGGCGAAGACGAATGAAGCTCAAGGCACAGAACAGAGAGTGTATTACTTAGTGTGCAATGGAAAGATAGATAGCCCTACAATGATGGGCGTATATACAATGCACGGGGGAATAAATCTCTTAGTGAGGGAAAAAATGCCCTGGCGGTCCTAAGTGTGTTCACACACATCACTACCACATGTATATGGTAACAAATCCCCCTGGGAGTGATGCGGTGAATGAGAGTTGGCACCTAGAGTAGAGGGAAGTGCCATGCCCTGTGAGGACATGATCAGTCCACAAGCCCAAAGCTTTGCAGAAAGCTTAGAACTTCTCACAAGACAATGCCTTTGTGAAAAGATATGCAAGGTTGTCCTGTGTTGGCACATAAGCTAAGTTGATCTCTCCTGCTGAGAGCCTCTCCCTGACATAGTGGTAATGCACCTCTATGTGCTTTGTGCGATCATGAAAAATTGGGTTCCTCGCAATTTCCAATGATCTCTGACTATAAGTGTAGATAATGTTGGTAGTGTCATGTCCAACACCCAAATCAGCCATAAGGCGTCTGAGCCATACGCACTCAACCGTACCCATGAAGATTGTCATGTACTCAGCCATACACACTCAACCATACCTATCAAGACTCGGCCTCACAACTAGAAGTGGCCACAGTAGGTTGCTTCTTGCTCAACCATGATATACATGAATTTCCAAGCATGAAACAAAAACCACTTGTGGACACTCACGTGCAAAACAACCAACCCAATTTGCGTCCGAAAAAGCATGTAAGTCTGGCGGTAATGATCCCCCCTTGGGATAAAACAAGCCAAGATGTAAAGTGCCACTCAAGTAGCGGAACATCCTCTTGACAACCTCCAATGCTTAGACCCTGGGCTATGCATAAATCTGCTGACCTCTGAGACTACAAACTGAATATTCGGGCTCGTGTTGCATACATAAATGAGGCAGCCAACAACAGTTTGGTAAAGAGTGACATCGGCAGGATCATCAGCATCATGAAGACTCAATTTCAAACCTATTTCCATGGGAATGGCAATAGGTTTGCAATCCTCGAGTCCAAACTTACATAGCAATGTCTCTATGTAACTTTTTTGACAAGGAAATACCACCATCACACTACTTAAATTGTATACCCAAGTAATGATGCAACATTCCCAAATCTTTCATCTTGAAAGTAGCATTCAAATTAGTCTAAAATTCAGCAATATGTCTCTCACTTGGTCCAGTGATCAGCAAATCATCCACATAAAGAACCACAATGAGAAGTACATCACCCTCATGCTTTACATACAATGTGCTTTTTGTTGGACTATCACAAAAGCCTCGTTTGACCAAATGAGTGTCAGCCTTCTCATATCAAGTACAAGGAGATTGCTTCAACCTATACAAAGCTTTGTTACATTTGCACACTTATCCTCTTGTCCTTTCTTGACAAAACCGCATGCTGTGTTACATAAACTTCCTCCAATATATCACCATTCAAGAAAGCAGTAACAATGTCTGATTGATGTACATCCCAACCAAAATGAGCTGCCAATGCACATAGAAAACTCACAGTAGTCATACGACAAGTGGGAGCAAAAGTCTCTTCAAATCTATGCCTTTTTGTTGTGCATAATCCTTTGCAACAAGTCGAGCCTTATAGCGATCAATCTCACCATCCGGCTTGTGTTTCAACTTGTAAATCCACTCCATACCAATGGCCTTTTTGCCAAGAGGCAAATCACATAAAGTCCATGTGTCATTTTCTAGAAGTGCATCATGTTCTGATTGCATGGCAGCCATCCAATTTTCTCCTTCATGTGCTTCATCAAAAGATAGAGGTTCCTCAACATCATGTAAGCTAGATGCAGCCAAAGCATAACAATATGATGCATAAGATGCATGGCAAGAATGTGAACAAGTACGACTAGACAAAGGTGCATCCAATTTACTGTCACGCAAAGTATGCACCAGCCATTTAGGCATACCTCTAGCCTGCTCATTCTCAGCCCTTTCCTCATCAAGTACATCATGTACATCTGCATCAGTAATAGGCTAATCTAGAACATTTTCAGAAACCCCCATAGGCTGTACATTTGCCTCATTGGAATTTACATTTGAACTTCCACCACTAAAAAGAGGCAACAAAGTGTCATAAATGTCATGTAAGCTGACATTACTATCTCTATCTAGTACATGACAGCAAGGGCTGAACATAACCATCCGCAAATACAACATCTCGTGAGACCAAGATATGCTTTGTTTTTGGATGATGCAACCTGTAACCTTTGCTTTCAGCACTATAACCAACAAAAATACATTTGACAGCTTTATCATCTAATTTTTTGCGTTGTGTTTGTGGCACCAAAGCATATGCCAACAGCTAAAAACACGCATGTGCTCAATAGAAGGCTTTCTATCATGCCATGCTTCATATGGAGTAATAGACTACAAAGCTTTCGTAGGACACATGTTAAGTACATAAGTAGCACACATGATGGCCTCAAGCCAAAACGAATGCGGCAAAGGTTAACTTTTGACCATACATCGTGGCATTTTTGTAACTAACCTGTTTTTCCTCTCAACAACACCATTTTGTTGAGGCATGTAAGGCACTATACATTGGTGTTTTATTCCACGACCAGCCAGAAATTCATTAAATTCATGAGACATATACTCCCCCCCTTGATCGGAACGGAGGGTGCCCATAGTACATTTCGAGACATTTTCAGCCATAGCCAGAAATTGTTTGAAGCACATAAATACTTTGGACTTCACTTTAAGCGGAAATACCGATGCATGCCTGGAGAAATCATCAATGAAAGTCACGAAGTAAAGGTAATTGCCCAAGGACGGAGTTTGCATGGGCCCACAAACATCACTATGCGCAAGCTACAACTTGCAGGTGGCCCTACTGAACCATCCTTTGGAAACTTTAAACGCTGCATCTTACCCAAAATATAGCCTTCACAAACATGTTTGACATGTGCTTCAAGACCGCGGCAAAGAAGCAATCATAGCAGTTTTTTGCAAATGCAGCAAACTGACAAATTTTAGATGTACAAAACGTGCATGCCAAAGTTTTGCATCTGAAATAACCTTAGAATCCACAACTGCATTTGCAAAATTCTGCCCACACTTGTCATACAAAGTGTGTTATGAGCGCGTATAGAGCTAGAAGAGAGAAAGAGGAGGCGCTCACAATGTACAAGAACTTGGACTTGATGATAAGTTTAATATTGATTACAAGACTTAATACTTTATTAAGAGAGCTATATACAAGGCTTGGATTACATGACTTGAGTACAAGATAAGGCTTGATTGCAAGGAAGCGACTTGAAAATAAGAACTAGAAAAGGGATTTCCTCATAGGAGCCTCACAACTAGTGTTGGCAAGACAGGGGGGCTTGTGTCCCAAGACCCCTGTTTATACTAGTGCTTGAGGAGGTTACTTGAGGAGGTTAGAACTTTCTAGGTTCTTCTTGAGGAGGTTAGAATCTTCTAGAACCTTCTTGTTCCTTCTAGTTCTTCTAGAACCTTCTAGATCCTTCTTCCACTTTCTACAGCTTTCCAGAAACTTCTAGATTCTTATGGAACCTCCTCCAAGCTTCTGGAATCTTCTAGTGATGATGCAGGCGATGACACAGGTGATGATGGCTGATGACGCAGTTGATGATGCAGGCAATGACACAGGTGATGATGCAGGCGATGACATAGGCAATCATGTAGGTGATGACATTAGCGATGATGCAAGTGATGACACAGGCGATGATATCAGCGATGGCTGACTCTCAAGCATCCATGACATTACCCCCTCCTCTAGCGACAAGTTCCACGAGGAGTGGTGATGTTCCTTGACTGGGGCTTCCATGGATGCTGTTGATGGAATTCTTGGACTTTGAGAGGTGCATGCTGAAGATTGTGTGCTAGTTCCCAGGTTCTTTCACTGACATCATAGCCTTTTCAATGCACCAAGTACTGTAACCTGCCATGCAAAACTCGAGAATCTAGGACTTTCTCGACCTCATATTCGTCATGTCCTTGAATCTCAATCGGAGGAGGTGGTTGTAGGGCTCTTTCTGGGATGTTAGATGTGTGACAAGGTTCTAGGATGGAGACATGAAAGACCGGATGGATCTTCATGGATGAGGGCAACTGGAGATGAGTGACTGGATTGACTTGATGGATAATCTTAAACGGGCCAAGCCTTCGATAATCGAGCTTTTGACAGGGACGAGATGAATGTAGATCACGCCGAAAGAGCCACACTTTATCCCCCTCCTTGTATTTTGGATGCTGCATGCAATGGAGATATGCACTTTCCTTATAATTGGATTGAGCTTCTTTGATATGAATTGTAAGCTCTTTGTGAATTGTAGATAACCATTGTGAAAGATGAATAGTAGTTGGATTCTTGGCTTGATGGTGTCTGTGGATATCCTGTTTGGGATGTTGAGCATAATTATCAAAGAATGGAGTGTGACGGGTGGAGGCGTGAAAACTGTTATTGGAGGAGAATTCTGCTAGCGGTAGGAGCTAGACCCAATTATCCTGGTGATAATTGATAGTACAACGGTGAAGATATTGTTCCAAAACTTGATTTACTCTCTCGGTTTGTCCATCACTTTGTGGGTGATTGGCTGAGGAGAGGTTAATTTTTCCTTTGAGTAGCTTGAACAAGCTTTTCCAAAAGCTAGAGATGAATTGTGGGCCTCGATCAAAAATTATGTCATCCGGTAATCCGTGATAATGATAGATATGGTGTAGAAAGAGTTTGGCAGTACCTTCGTTTTAGTGGTTGAAATGAAGTGTGCCATTTTTGTAAACTGATCCATGACTACTAAAATGGAGTCAAATCCTTGTGACAAGGGTAGCTCTACAATGATATCCATGGAGATGGATGACCATGGTTTGCTTGGAATGGGCAAGGGATGGAGTAACCCATGATGACGATGACGAGGGCCCTTTGATCTATTGCAAGTGTCACAAGTGCCTACATAATCCTTGACAAGCTTCCACATTTGAGGCCACCAAAAGTCATGGGAGAGAAGCTCAATTGTCTTATTAACCCCAAAATGCTCTGCCTGCTGTGCTGATGGAAGATCATGCCGCTGCTAAAGTACCTCCAAGCGTGTTGGTCCTGGTGGAATATAGAGAAGACCCTTATAGTAAATTACTCCATCAATTTCTTGAAAGTCCTCATTAACCCCTTATCCTTGTAGTTGTTGTCTAATATTCTGAGCAAGTGGTTCCTTGGCAATTTGCGTCTTCACCTCAAAAAGAAAAGTAGAATCTTTAGGAGCTTGGCTTATGGTGGTGTTTAGCTTAAGCTGCTCAGGTTTCAAAATTACTGACTCATGCTGATCAAATGCTGCGTCGCCTTCTCTAGGTACAAGGTACGATCTTCTTCATCTAGCTTACCTTGTTGACGGCCAGGCCTATAAGAGATAAGAAAATCAAACCTTGTAGATATAACATAACCAAGAAATTCCACCTTAGATTGATGAAAGAGCACTTCTCCAACTTTGCAGATAACCCTCATGCACGAAGTTTTTCAAGCACTAACCGTACATGGTGCTCATGCTCTTCTTGATCCTTGGAAAATATCAAGATATCATCCAAGTATATTACCACAAAATAATCCAAATACTCTCGAAAGTTGTCGCTCATTAAATGTTGAAAAAATGATGGGGCATTTGTGAGACCAAATGGCATGACGGTATATTCAAAGTGACCATACCTTGTGCGAAAGGATGTCTTCCATTCATCACCGTCTTTGATTCTGACTAGATTGTAAGCACCACGAAGGTCTATTTTTGTAAATATTCTTGCCTTGCCAAGGCGCTCAAGAAGCTCTGGGATCAAGGGAAGGGGATAGCGATTCTTGACGGTGATCTTGTTTAGGCCCCTATAATCCACGCACATCCGGAGAGTTCTGTCCTTCTTTTTTACAAAGAGTATTGGAGCTCCTGCTAGGGACTGTGAATTTTGTATGAACCCCATAGCAAGATTCTCATCAATATTTTTTCATAATTCTACCAATTCATCTTAAGATAGCTTGTATATTGGGCAAAAAGGGGGCTGGGTTCCCTCTTGAATCTCTATAGCACAATATGATAGGGTCGATGCTCTGGTAAGAGGTCTGCATTCTTCTTCTCAAAAACATCATTGTAATCTTGAAATTGACATGGAAATGTCTCCATGATTTTTGTTGTTGACGTGTCGATCGGTGTTGCAAATATCAGGAAAGTTGGATACTTTTTGGATACTCTCCGTAATACATACATAAGCCATTAATGCATCGCCTTTGCTTCTCCTGGGGTGAGAGAGGTTGAAACCGTGCTGAATCAATTTGCATGGGCTCAATGCTTGATTCATGGCCCTGTTGAGGTGTGTAGCCATCATGTGTCACTTCTGTTTGGGATCACAATGGTGCCCCAAGACGCCTCTCTTGTCGTCTCTCAAATAGTCGATTATCACATTCTATTACTTGAGAGATGAACTCGCTTAGTGTGTGAACCTTTGGCATAGTCAATAAAAGATCTTTTACATCATCCTTTAATCTCCGCCTAAATTGGCTAATGAAATATTCCTCATGCCAAGTTAAATCACAAGTGAGCTGTCAAAATTTGGATGCATAGATGGATGCAGGTCTTGATCCTTGGCAAAGATTTCAAAGTTTGGTTTCAGCAATCCTTGCTCTATCAGTATCCCCAAAGGTTTCAGAGAACTCTTGCACAAAAGCTTCAAAGTCATGAAGGTGAGTAGATTCTTTTTCAAGTAAGGGAGCAAACCAAGAAAGAGCCGTACCCGAGAGGAGGGTCCCAATAAGGCCTACTTGAGAGGCATCATCTGGACAACGCTCTTGATGCATGCAAATGAAGAGACGTACTTTTTGGAGAAAACCTCTAAACTTTGATCTAGTCCCATCCAATTTTTCAAGCGTGTTGGCCTTCGGCTCCTTCTTATGTTGTTGAGAATAGCTAGATCTTGTAGCTTGTGGTTGATGTGTGCTTGTCTCTTGAAGCTCTTGAATTTGACATTGAAGATCTTGGAACACCGGTCCCAAGATTAGGGGTTTCCCTGCTTGATGTTGAGCGTTACTCTCATGAAGTTCTTGTAACTAAGCTTGGATGCTTTGCAATCCCTTGATGACACCTTCCATCGTCGGCTCCATGATGGCTTGCAAAGCTTAAGAGATGGTAGTCTTGCCAAACTGTTATGAGCGCGTATAGATCTAGAAGAGAGCAAGAGAAGGCGCTCACAATGTACATGACCTTGGACTTGATGATAAGCTTAATATTGACTACAAGACTTAATACTCTATTAAGAGAGCTAGATACAAGGCTTGGATTACATGACTTGAGTACAAGACAAAGTTTGATTGCAAGGACGAGACTTGAACATAAGAACTAGAAGAGGGATTTCCTCATAGGAGCCTCACAACTGGTGTTAGCAAGACTGAGGGGCTTGTGGCCCAAGACCCCTATTTATACTAGTGCTTGAGGAGGTTACTTGAAGAGGTTAGAACTTTCTAGGTTCTTCTTGAGGAGGTTAGACTCTTCTAGAACCTTCTTGTTCCTTCTAGTTTTTCTAATTCTAGATCCTTCTTTCCCTTTCTAGAACTTTCCAAAAACTTCTAGATTCTTCCAGAACCTCCTCCAAGCTTCTAGAATCTTCTAGCGATGATGCAGGCGATGACACAGGTGATGAAATCAGCGATGATGAAGGTAATGACACAAGTGATGATGCAGGCAATGACATAGGCAATGATGCAAACGATGACATTATCAATGATGCAGGTGATGACACAAGCAATGATGCAGGTGATGACATTAGTGATGACTGACTCTCAAGCATCCATGACAAAGTGAGCTTATACAGCCCACGGCATAAAATGCCAGATGCAACAATTTCATCACCAAAATTGAGATCATGTACTGTACATCTATCATCCACAAATTTGACTACAAGACCAAGTCTAGCAAGTGTAGATACAGAAAAAAGATTCTTCTTGACTCAAGAGAGGTGAAAAAATCACGATGTGAGGTAATGTTCTTTGTAGCACCACTGTCAAAATACCACACATGTGAGTATGCACCAACTGACATGCATGCATCACGGAAAGAAGGCTTATAGGTACACTCTGCACTAAATGCCCATTCTGCATCAACATCAGCATCACAGTCTCCTTTCACAGAAGACTCAACAATAGCTGCTTTGTAGTGGAACCAGCATTAATAGTGGAACCAACCTCTTTCTTCTTAGCCTCTTTGGCCTTCAACTTAGGGCACTGCTTGATCAAATGATCATTAGCTTTACAATAATGGAAACACATCTTCTTTTTTCCCTTTTCACTAGAATTCCCATACGAATTGCTGCCAGCAGCAGCATTAGGAAGAACTGGTGATTTTCCACTCGCAGAAGAACCATAAGAAGTGGCCACATTGCTGTTACCACCCTTTCTTTAAGCAGTAATAAAGGCATGTTCAACTGCACGCCGTCTAGTTTTGTTTTTTCCAGAAAGTGACTCTTGCAACATCAATGTGCATAATGCATCAAACTTGACAACTTCAAGATTTCCATGGGTCATAGGTCTCCAAGTACTAGCAAAAGTCTTGTAAGAATCTGGCAAGTTATCAAGAACAGTTTGCACAAGGGAACTGTCTGAAATGACTTCTTCTGCAAAAATAAGCAGCTCATTGATATCCTTGACCACAGCAAGGAAAGTGTCCATGTCATCTTCCTCATGCATAATCTTCGACTCCAGCTCTTTATGCAGCAATGCAAATTTTGCCTCATTGCGACTTGCATAAGGACCAGCCAGAATATCCCAAGCCTGTTTTGCAGATTTTGCTGAACAAATGTGAGGAGTAATGGTGCGCTTCACAGAAAATGCAATCAATGCATGAAATTGTGCATCCTTTACATCCCCATGAGCTTGCTCAACCGTAGGCAAAACAACTTTAACATCAAGTATCCTTGCAGAAAGACCTACAATATCCTTAACATCGCCTATATCCTAAGAATCAGGATGTACATCAATGCCCTGCACAACACTCCAAACGCCCTTTGACACAAGAACATGTTGCATCATACAAGCCCTCATAGGGTAATTGTCCCCATCCAATCTGTACATAGCAGCAAACATCTTGAACACGTTTGTTTTCTTGTTAGCCATGGTAAATGATGCACCTGATACGAGAACTTCCCAAAAAGAGGAGAAGGAAAGCGACAACACGTGCTATGTAGCACAAACCGCAGAAGACCGTAAGGGACCTGTTATGCAAAAAACAGAAATGATAAAATTTTTGCACAAAATGACAAAACGGCCTGTGCACTACTGCTTGTAGTGGAAACGGAGGCTGAAATGAGCCCAAATAAAAAATCTGAGCAGATTAAGCTCACAAAAGGACGAGCGACGATGTGATGACTTGTTCTTCTCTTAGTGCACACTGAGTCCCTCGACGACAACACTGTAGGAGGTGAGTGACACACCACTTTATAGACGTAGAGCTTGTTTGCATCTGTCAAGTTGTGTGCTTGTAGCCCTGCGGCTCGCACACGGCGTATAGCAAGTCCCTAGAAGTAGACACTTTTGGTGTCGATGCAAGGAAATGCTCTGCGCCAAGCTCCACGTGTAGCCTGCATACTGCATTGCTGAGGTTAATGTTTCCTTTTGTTTACAGAGAAAGGTTGGGAAGTGTGTGTGTGTGTGTGGGGGGGGGGGGGGGGGGGGGGGGGGGGTTGTTTTTTCTAGCTCTGGAAGTAGATCTAGGGAAGCTGGCACTGTCTTTTTTAGTTTTTTGTCAAAACTATTTTTGCTTTAGATCTGTATGTCTAGGTATTGTATATTTGCAAATCTGAATTTTTGTTGCATTTCTATAATTTTGCATTTCAATAATTCTGAAAATTCACAATTTCTATGAAACGCAAAAAAAGGGAAAAAAGTAGGAAAAACCAAAACGTCCAGACAATTTTTGAATTGACAAAAAAAAACTCGACTATGGCTAGCCCTTGAGCGTTTGAAAAAGAAAAGATCCCATTAGCCTCTGCCTCGGTCTTTGATATATATATATAGGAAAAGGAGACCTCCATAACTTCCTTTCAAGTGAAGGAATAGAGTACGTCATACTATATATATACTCCAAGTCTAGAGGTCAAAAGGAAGCATGTGGGATTTAGGCTTCACCCTTTCCTTCCACTAGCTTCCTTGGACTTTCCCCCTTTTTGCCTACATGCCCAACTAGAATTCGACTATTTTGGGGTCAGAGAGTTTTTGGCAGTCAAATTGTGAGTTGTAAAGCACGCCAAATTCCTCTGAACGGTACGCTCATTTCAAGCTATCACTTGACCTATTCCATCTCACGCACATAAAAAGGTTTTTTTAAAATAATAATAATAATAAATATATATATATAACAAAACCAAGTGGCGAGACCTCTTAGAGTACTCGTTACTCAACACTTTTGGGATACATGAGTGATAGAGTCTGATCCATTAGAGAGTGCCTCAAATTGCACGCGAGCCCACTATCCACCCGTGTTAGGTTCCGGGCCTTTGGTTGGAACCTAAGGTAGTGAAACTCAAGACCCTCATATCGCATCGAGTGACTCTTCCTCCGACTACAACATCATGGAGCGATATCCTACACAAAACCGTGAAATGTCAAGTCAAGACATGCATGCTTTTGCCCATGGCACGGGTCTAGCGTGTTTAACCGCTTAAAAGAGACCTTTAGTCGAGCCACTTGTTCAGAGCCCACAACTAGTGAAGTAAATGAGGGCAATGGGGAGGTAGATTCGCCTTTCACTTCTCATGTAGACCATATACTCCCCAAGGGTGCCCATGTTGGCATCCTACCTAATCCATTCATTAAAGACCCTACTGAGCCATCACCCCTTGGGGTTCTACAATTTGATGGTAGAAGTCTTGCCGAAGTGCAAGAGATTGAACGATATATGCAAGCAACAAGGGAGAGGGAAATTGAGAACCTACTAAGGCTAGAAAAAAGCCAAGCCACAAAAGCGAAGACCCCTATGAAAACAACCATGTCAGTCGAGCAACAGAGTGCTTCCAAGATAGCAGTCAAGGAGGGTCAAGCGATGGGGATCCATAATGCTTCTACTTCAAAGGGACCGTCCAACATGCAAAGCTTAGAGGGGATATTTCTCACAGAAAATTGGGAGTATGACCTACAAACTAAGAAGTTGACCGACATTTACACATGCTAGACATACCCTGTCGGGTGGTTAGAGGTGGTACAATCCACGTTTGGGGCCACAAGTTTAGAGGAGTAGAAACGGATGATCTGTAATGTTATCCATGGTGCCGTCCAATTAGGGAGGCAAGACCAGGGAATTAACATTTGTTTGATGGGTCCTATGAGATTCTTGGATATGGGAAAGGCCAAACGACCAACCCTATCACACCTGGAGACTCCCTCAGTGAGTCCCATTGATCCTTCATATGTTGTTTTGCCTAGAGTCTCGATACCCTCTGAACCCACAAGCAATAGTTTCACATTCTCAAATTTAGCTCATCTTTCCCTTGAAGAATCTATGGCTACTATGCCTGTCCCACCAAAAAGTACACCTTAGAATTCATTCGTGAGTAAAGCACCACTAAAGTAGCACAATGCCCACAAAAATACCTAGAAGTGTACATCAATCATATGTACCTATGGGCCCTCATACCCATGTAGCTCCCACACCCCTGATTGTTTCGACAGCCTACACTCCACAACCACCCTATCCAAATACTCATTATAGTGGGTCCATACTAGATAGTATTAACATGTCATATCATATGTCTGCTATGCTTAGGGCCACACTTATGAACTTTGGGCCACCACATGGCACAACATCGTACCCAACTTGGGACCCAAGGATCACTCGTATGCCTAACCCGATGTCAACCTCCATTCCACATGCAGTTCCAAGAACGCCTATCCCCACTATACCTGCTCACTTGGGTGACTTGGCAACATTTGCTGAAGCTATCGGTCGATCTATTGCTGAAAATATGCATAACAAGCCTGATAGAGAGCTTAGAAGTAAGACAGTACAAGTGGCTAAGATCACACAAAACGCGAGGATGGCCCATTATTGCTAGGTAGAATAGGATCTTCTATCTTTAGTATGGGCACAATGGGATTAGTGCTCTACTCTTAGGAAAGTATCTGATCATAACTGAAACCAAAAGGCATGACTAAAAACTCACATTTTCTTTCTTCAAATAGGTTGTTTTGATGGCTCCCATCTGAGGCCGCCGAGTGGGGCTATTATCGGCCTTGAAAGACCTGCTATGAGTTTCTGGCATCCTGAGAGAGCAGAGAGCGGAGGGCATCATAGAGTACTAGCAGATCTAGGATAAGAAGTTGGAGGCTAGCATATAGAGGCTATATGAGGGCTCTTCTGAAGAACCACATGCAGGACGAGCACAAATGCTTAATCTCATTGTAGGTAAAGAATGTATGCATGTAGAGGCTATATGAGGGCTCTTCTGAAGAACCACATGCAGGACAAGCACGCATGCTTAATCTCATTGTAGGTAAAGAATGTATGCATGCATGTTTGTATATATAAGTACACCATTTCCTCATAGAAATTGTAATTTATGGTAGTAGTAGGACCCCTACTTTAGATCCAGTAGTAGAAACTACTTAGTCACCAACCAATGGTGATGCCACGCAAGAAGACCATGCCACACAATAGTAATTCATGTTCTATAATTTTTAAGAAAATACAGTTTGTTGCCGTTCTCTCTCTAGAAAATAGGTGGGGGTAAAAGAAGAGGTGTCTTTAATACAACCATTCAAAAAGTGTACTTATAAATAGTCCTTTCCACAACACCATAATGGTCGTGATGATTGAAAAATGCTTCTTTTTAGTCGCATTGAATGCACCTTGTCATCTTGTAGGAAGATTCAAGGACTCAACTTTCTTCTCTTTGCAATGTTTTCATAGTGTTCTTCTCTTGTTTTTCTTGCACTGAGATAAATATGGACTTTGCATGGGCCTTGTAAGGAATCCTAATTTTTAGGGATTAAGGCTAATGTCGTGTAGGGTTAAGGGGACAAGGGCATTAAAGAAGCTAGTTTTGAGTAGGCTTTTCTAGCATTTTTTTTGCCACATATAGGATGTGGGCATAGGAGGTCACTCTCTCTCTAGCTTTTTGAAAGTGAAAGGAGTAAAGAGGTGTGGCCACATCAGCAAAAATGTAGGTCACTAAGGGCAAAATTTTGTTTTTTTTCTCAAAAAAATCAATTCAATTTTACTTATTTTTGACTTAAAACTCCCCCCCAACTTATATACATATCAATAAAATCATTTTTTGACCTTTTTTTAAACCTACAAGCATTGAAGTCCACTTTTTCAAAATCTTCTCCCCCCCTCTAAAAAAAAAAACCTTTGTTCTCTCCTCTTCCCTCCTCCCTCCCTCTCCTCTCGCTCCTCCTCCTCCTCCCCTCCTCCCCTTCTCTCCTCCTCCTCCTCCTCCCCTCTCCCCCCTGCCCCCTTCTCTCCTTCCATTTCCCTCTCTCTCCCTCCGCCTCTCTCTTTTCATCCTTCTCATGCAACAACTACCATGGTACTTACGGACATCACAAATTGTGTGTCTCCACCACCACATACTTTGCATACCAAAAGAATACATATTCGCTTACCCATGGCGTTTGCACCAAAGGCCGCACATGAAGGTGAACATAGGCCATCACAGGAACGTCGTGCCGCCAATGAGATGATTGTTGACATTTGGGTGAATGGCCATTTGTACGCTCACAATCCTATAAGCTGCTTCCATCCATCCTTTAATAATTTTCAACGTTCTTCAATATCTTGGGAGGGGAGAAGCAAGATTGTTAGGTTATCGCAAGCGGTTTCTTATGGGTGCATGTGCTACTTTAGTAAGCCGATATGACACCTCGACACAGAGTTAAGAAACACGCCAAGGGTTGGTGAGAAGAAGAAATACCACCATCATCAAAGAGTGACAGGGAACAATTGCCACACCACCAATTGCAAGCAGGATCATCTAGAGCTCATGTTGTGCGTATAGATAGTGAGTCAGAGATAGAGACACCATGGCAGCATGCTGAGATACCGTGCACACTCTGGATGCCAGTGGTGGTAGGGAAGACACTACCCAGTGGCCAAGGACCTCTTCCTATGGCAGAAGATTGAGAAGAAGGGGAGAGGAGGACGATGAGGAGCCGGAATGGCAAAATAGTGGCAAAGCACGTAAATCGTTTCAAATCCAAAAATTTTAAGAAGCCCAAGCGCCGCCCACCAACAAATGTGCAAGCGCCTCCCAGAGTCCAGACAACCTCTACATTGTTACATTTGAGTAAATATGCCACTATTAGAAGACAACCGAGCTACTGATTCAATGAGTCTCCTTTTCTCACATGGTGAAGGAGGTGCTCCAGAGCTATGGCAATCAATACAGAATGTAAGCAATGGCATTGGAGGTGATTCAAGAAGCTGCAGAGGCCCACATGATCTCTGTGCTGGAAGATTCCAACCTCTGCACCATACATGCAAAGAGAGTGATGATACATCCAAAGGATATGTAGCTTGGATGCCGATTGAGGTGCGACTTTGAGCATTAGCCGAAGTAAAAAAATATCATTTTGTATTATCCCATTGGGGCTTTTGTAATCAAACTTTTTGACAATGACCAAAGGATTAAGAGTTTTGTATTTACTGTCTCCAAAATCATTCAAATTTCTAGCTTATTTATGCGTTTAATTTAAATGATATCTGTGTATTGAACAAACTTTGAGTCCATGAGTGTGAAGGGGGAAGGGGGTGAGTACAAGGCATGAACAATTCAAATCAGTCGAGTCATGGGGGGCAGACAAGCCAAAAAAAAAAGAAAAAATGGGGATGATCACAAGGGCGCATCAATAAGCCAAAAAGATTGTCCCTGTCTGGCTAATTGGCGTGCTCTTGTGGTCACCCACCTTTTTGCATTTTTTGCCATTATTTGCACTCTTGAACTCTTAAAAAGCATATATTTTGGATAAATTCAAGTGTTTATGCATCAACCTAATGTTGGCTCCAATAGAGGGGGGAATACAGTGCATGCACATTAATAATCTATGCATTTTGTGAGTTTTGGAGTGCAGATAATGGTAAAAAGGGGGGTGTCCACAAGGGCGTACCAATAAGCCAGATAGGGTCCCTATTTGCTGCCTGATTGGCGTGCCTTTCTAGCCACCCCCCTTTTTGCATTTTTTTGGCTTGTCTGTGCCCCCCAGGACTCTTAAAATGCATAGATTATGATTGATTCAAATTGTTCATGCACAAACTCTCACCCCCCCCCCCCCCCCCCCCCCCCCCCCCCCCCCCCCCCCAAATCCCCTTAGCGGCATCACCACTTACAAGTAGTTGTTATGCAATTTCTTAATCACAACACTAAGTTGAAGAATTTTCAAGATAGAGACATGACATTGAAAAGAAGACATCAAAGACCTAAAAGGGGAGTTGTCTAAATCTTTCTCAATGAAAGATGAAGGACCAGGAGCAGCTACTTGCAATGCCAAAGGTTGATGTGTGGTGCTCCATAGATGCACTCTTTCTAATGTGGACAAAGATGATTGGCCACAAGATGATATCAATAAATTTAAGGAGAGCCTTAGTCTACTAAAATGATCATTCCAGACAACATGGCCTGACACTCAAATTACTCATTCCGTGGTATTCTTTAAGCACTCTTGTAATTAGAAAGAACTACGTGAATGTTTTCTTAACAACTTGCTTCATTTGCATCACATCATTTTCAATATTAGCCTCTTCAGCAACAACATGGGCAATTAGGCATTCACACCGAAAAAAAAAGAAACGATCAGAGGCATTTAATAATCCACTGTTTGTGAAGTCCAAAGAAAGTAGAGGGAGATAATGGAATATGTGAGCCATAGGTGGAGCAACAGACTTTGAGTGTTTAACACAACATGTACAAGTCTGGATATTACATAATCAATATCATGTTTAACACAAGTACAAGCCACAAGTTGTGTTTCAACTTGTTGAGGATTTGCATATATCTTCTTGCACATCACCCTTGATCATTAAGTGTTTTCCATACTCTAAGAGTTCATTTGGGTTTTTTTTCCTAATGAGAGTACCATTGTTATGTATGTGTAGTAATATGCTGCACGGACGTCTGCATACCTAGCACAATATTTGAAACTCTCTTTTGCAAAAACTTTGTTGACGAGGATAACTTTTTTTGCATTCTGTGGCAACATTGGTCCACCTAAGAAGCATGAGAGTATCTTCAAGGAAAACGTTGCAAAAGTCCCCTCTACAAAATTCTGTTGTGAAAGACTAGGATGGGTGCCTCACAAAGTTTGGTAAGATAGTGTGCTAGGGCTACATCCCTTCCATGATACTCTCTGATTAGATGATGGAGCAAGTCATCCTTTTCAGCAATCCATGATTGCAGTCACAAAGACGAGTTAGAGAGAGAGAGAGAGAGAGAGGAAGGATGGGGGGGGGGGGGGGGGGGGGGGGGGGGCTTACCATGAATCTCTTGTCTGGGAATTGGCTGTTCCTTGGAAAAGATATGTGTCTAGTCTCATGCTGACATATTGTAATGTAATTGAGACTATGCCATCTCGCACCTCGGATACATGCATAAGGTAGGCCAAGCTAATCTTGGCTCCTCTCAAAATGAAAAGCAAAATGCAATGCACCTGGAATAACTTCTCTTTAAGTAGTACCTGACATCCTCTGTCTCTCAACTGTCTCACCAAGATTAAACTTTGTAAAATATCAGGAACATAACGCGCATGTCATAACATATAAGATGCACCTCTAGCCTAATGGTCCAAATTTCTCTCTAAATAGATAGTGAAAGTGGCCCCGTATCTCATAGTGTACTGGGGATAATAAAAAATGTGATGTAACTTTGTCTCTAGCTCTATATGACACAACTAGCATATCCTAGCCTCTGTTAGTACTCTCCTGAATTTGTCAGTATCAATATCTAGCTAATGCAATGATGTGTGCATCTGAGCAATAGCACATCGTATGCCATAGGATAAATGAGTGTCCATATAGGCTGATTTAATCACATATCAATCCTCTATTAGTTGGAGAAGATTCTTTCTGTAGAAAGCCATCTTTATGCCCAACCCATCTGTGTGTGTGTGTGTGTGTGTGTGTGTGTGTGTCTCACACACACACACACACACATGCACGCACGCACGCACGCATGCACGTGCATGCGCGTGCATGCATTGCACTGAGGAAAACATGTGTGCGTCTCACACACACACACACACACACACACACACACACACACACACACACACACACACACACACACACACACACACACACACACACATGCACGCATGCACGCACGCACGTGCGCGCGCACACACACACACACATGTTTTCCTCAGTGCAATGCGTGCAAGGGAAGGGGAGAAGCAAGACCATGCTGTGTGGGTGGAGCAAACCTCAAGAATTAGAGAAGCCCCTTATTCAGTATGTATATACATAAATAAGGTAACTGTATGGTCAATGGGCGAGGGCAATTGGCTGGCCACACGAGGAGAGGTGTAATGCCTTTACCCCAACAATACACACACACACACACACACACACATGGACATATATGGGTAGGGAGATATATGCTTTATTGTTTTTGTTTATATATATGTTAAATGTCAACATATAACTTTATTTATGCAAAATTCTAAATTTTTCTTTGTTTTATGTGTTGATAGATAAACGGGTAAATTTTGAGACAAAATTTGAATTCATGCTTTGAAGAATTCTTCTTTTTTCCTAAATTTCTCATTTATTAAGAAAAGAGCTAACAAAAGGAAGAGACAAAAAATAGATCTAGTGTGCGTGTTTGGGTACCAACACATAGAAGAGGATCCTCCTCAATTGAATAAAGGTTCTATGAAGAGAAACATTGACTTCACCAAGCCTAGGGATATTATTTGTAGGGAGGACATAGCCTATGAGTCTAAGGGTATTATGGAGGCAGAGTACCTTTCCATGAGCTCAATTGCAGATGCTGAAGAGGTAGACTCAGAACCTTCTGCAATTCTAGAGGACCATGTTCCCCCCAAGGTTCATCTGGGATGTAGTTTTTGGTGAACACTTTTCAATAAGATCTCTTTTGAAGTTGCATAAGCAGATTCCAAAAAATATTCTCTCTTGCTCAACCCTTGAATGCTAAGGAACCTCTCTCTCTCTCTCTCTCTCTCTCTCCATATATATATATATATATATATATATATATATATATATATGCTTTGGAAAATGGCATTCTTGGATGACCCAATCTCTCTCTCTCTCTCTCTCTCTCTCTCTCTCTCTCTCTCTCTCACACACACACACACACACACACACACACACACACACCACACACACACACACACACACACACACACACACACACACTCTTTCAAATTTTTTCTCTATAATAATTAAATTCAAATTTCTTTTGAGTTTGACCTAATATCTTAAGATTAATTGAAGAGCTCTAAACCTAAATACTATCAAAACCTAACCAAATGTGTTATGGGATCTTAAAAGCACTAGGTATAAAACCTAAGCTAAGCTATGACTTGAAACTTGGGCTGAGCATATTAACTATGCTTGGGAAAAGGACCAGTCTTGAATATTGGTGGTGATTGAGCACCTGAGCTAACCCGACTTGAATCGCTGTAACAATGCTGATGTATTGAAGGAAAATGAACCCCTCACACAATAGATAAGGCGACTTGAGTTATGCAGGGCAAGAATCACCTACTGCGACTTAGAAGGCTCAAATTTGCAGCAACAAAAAAGAGGAGAAAAATGCACTACTGCTTAGAGGTGAGCACCCTTTTGAGTAGCTCACTTAGCTTCTTAGCAGCAGGGTTTAAACATTGTTAAATTTGGATTGAGGGCATCTGAGTATAGCTTGACTAGGCAGTGTTTTTTTTAGTATCTGTAAGAGAACGAGTGAAAAAGTGGGCTCCTCTATTAATCCCAGTGATCTGCAAGATCAAATGGCTCTGAACAATGCTGTTGAAACTCTGAGGCATCGACATGATCCGTGTCTGATTTTGGAAGCATTAGGTGAAATACTTGAATAGAATAAACATGTTGAAACAACTTAATACTATTAAGAATAAAACTCAGTTTTCTTTCTATTAAACTGAAAAGTGTTCAGATATGTTGGTTTGACTCAATTCAAGAGCTTACAAGCTTTACATATTAATAAAAGCAAGATATTTCGTTGGAAAAGCACTTATGTCTCTCTCTTCTCTAAGATGCTGAGGAGGTACTAATCTTTGGAATTAGATGTGTCAATTGCATGATATGGTATTTATATACCAAAATTATTGCATGATTTATTCGAATATCATTTATACCTATCAAAATTTTGGTAGGATTAATCTGAGGAACTTCTGAGGAAAATTGATGGACTGAACTATCTTGAAAGGAGTGAACTTGTAAAGCTTGACTTTGTCTTACACCTCTTAGGGCTTTGATTGTTTGGAGACCAACTATGTTCTTGGTCAAAAATTGGAGAAAATATGAACATAGTTTCATTCTAAAAATCTGTGACATTTGTAGTGGTATTACATTGAATTAAATATTTGTTGTATTAGAGGAAAGGGAATCTATGTCCCTTTGACTTGTTTCAAAAAGAGTGCGACCCATATTCTCCACCTTGGTTGAATGGACTTGAAACTCTACTCAACTTATGAAGGTTTCTATATATGATTTTTGCCTTGACACTAGCTATGGCGGGCCTGAATCAGCTGGTCTGGTATGAGCTCATGAATAAAAAAACCAAGCCTAATTTGAACTCTTTACTGGAACATTATGACTTGAACAGGTAGCTCATAAGACGGATGAATGTTCTGAGTTCTCTATAATCATCCTTTTATTTCCCTTCTCTTAACTACAACTCAAAGAAGAGCAGCTTCATGTTTAAGTAAGAGATGCAGTAAATTGTACACTAATCTAATTATTGGTGACCCTTTTGACTCTACCCTTCTTATGCTAGAATGGGCACTATTGATTTTGCGGCTGTTTCAATTGAAAACATCACTATGTTAGCAAACTAAGGAGAAAGGCTAGCATGATTTGATACCTCTCTCTCTCTCTCTCTCTCTCTCTCACACACACACACACACACACACACACACACACACACACACACACACACACACACACACACACACACACACACACACACACACACACACACACACACACACACACACACACACACACACATAACTCTTTCCTCTCAATGAGGTGCATACAATAGGGGAATAGGTGAAGCAAGACTGTGCTGTGTGGGTGGAGCAACCTCTGGCTTGCTCTCTTGATCTACATGAAGCCGTATCGGCTTTAGTGGTAGGCAAGCATATGTATCCACGCTAGAGCCTGCATATAAATCCCACAGACAATTTTGTATGGTTTGCAAATATCCACGATGCATCATACTAGTGTCAGTCATCATACGACTGACAATCTTTACTAAAAATGCTCCCACTACAGCTACTAAGTTGGGCCTCAACACTCCCTCAACACTAGTAGGTCGTACATGAGATGCCCGAACACTGAAATATGTGCAAACCTGGCTGTTCTAGCCTCCTCTGCTCTATCTGCATGCACTGCATCATCAAGACTACTCAACACGTATGGATGTGTCATCTTTGACACTGGGATGGCTATGTCCCTCTTGCCCATAGGTGGAACTATGTATCCTGACACTAACTCATCACGCTCTAGCATGAGCATATCCAAGAACTCCATAATCGTCATCTTTGTCTGTGTCTCTAGGGATCAAAGACGCTCTATATCTATCTGCATAGACTTTGACAACACCTATTGTGTCTTACTAGAGAACTCCCGCTCTACATCTATCTCTATAGATTCTATTGGCATGTCCTGGATAACTAAATGATCTATCTCTTGAGCATACTGGAGCTCACTAGCGAAGAAGCTCATCGCGTGCCAGCAATAAAACCAAGAACATTCCCTCTTGTATCTCAGATACATGCATATGATATACCAACACACTATTGGCTCCCCTGGCAATCACTAGTGATCCACACTGCATCTGGAAAGATTAATATCTAAGTTGTGTTTGACACCCACAATCTGCTAAGCATCTCACCGAGATCAAGCTCTATCTCATTTGAGGAACATAGCGCAGATGTTGTAGTGTATATGATGCACCCACAAGGCAATGACAAACAAACACAAGGCAGATGTTGTAGCGTATATGATGCACCCACAAGGCAATGACAAACAAACATCTCCTGCAACTGTAATGTCAAACGACAAACCATCAACCAAGTATAGACAACCAAAGATCCCACTAGAGAAGGTGCTAAAACCAGTCATGATGTGGTGTGACATGGAAAACTGCATCCTCATCTAACAAGCAACGGGGAGAAGTGTCACCTCTCAAAGACATGTAGGCAGGAGGAACGCTAAAGGCAAACATGACATCATCGTCACTAGCATATGAAACCACCACTCTGGCATGTGTCAAAACCTAATCTGCATCACGCATACATCTTTGCTGCTACCTCATATGTCTGAAACAGCGGTGCCTAATGTGCCGTGTGTGACCACAATGCCAACATCGTAAGTACTAGCAATTGTGAGACCGCCATCTCTCATGAGTCATCTCTGTAGACTCTAAACTGTCACACATGTCCGCTATATGGATGCCAAGAAACCAAAGTACGGCAATAAAACTTGGGAGAAATCTCAACCATAGACCATGCCAAACTGACAACAAGTGGGAGATCACTCGACCACTACACAATCATAAAAACCATGATCAATCACATCAAAATCATTGCTTGCATATGCATAAAACAACTCTGTAATCTGCTATCTATAGACATACAATCTGGGAGAAACATCTAAATCGAGCGTAAAGCGCATAACCATATACACAAGTAGTGAGCAAACATGCTCAAAACACATCCCACAATAAAACTACTTGCAAAAATATGTAAAGCCTACAATTTGTAGGTCACACAAGCATATGCAACTCTCACTCCTGCGAGAGTGGGTACAAGAACACTAAAGTGTATCCAAGCTGACAAAACCTGGCAAAGTGCGATTCAAAATTGACCACTAAATCATCAAAGAGTAAACTATAGATACGCATAAACCATGGAGAGAATCTAAAAAAAATCTAGCAAAGTTTTCCTTGAAAACTAAGTAAAAACTCAAAAAATCTCACCAAAACCGCATGAAAACAGATACTCGGTGTCTCTATAAACAAATCCACAAATGGTGTACATAAAATTACCAAAACCTTGGCAAACAACTCTCTCCTGAACAAGTGGCTGTATGGACGGTTGCATGTGCCCAAAAACCCTGTAAACCTAATGAACCTGCTACATATGAGCTACACCTAGCTTAAGCTATATGCACATATGCATACATAGAATAATCGCACAAAATCATGCTAAAAGCTCTTTGAAGTGACTCACACAGTCATATATGAGCACAACACCTGTGCTGCATAATCCACACTATACAAGTGCAAGATGTGAGTAGAAAATCTCAACCAAAAGTAATCCTTGTTTGGAACTCCAATGCTCTCCACCTATGTTGTCAATGCAAAAGACTCCATCACCAAGCAAGTATGTGCCTGGGAAACGTTGTCTTTCAAGAGACCGCTTCGATGGTGTGTAAACACCCCATGCTTCTTTGCCCAAATCTACCAAAAACCCTCAAACCATAAGCTTTGCACAACTTGAAATTCCATCCTTAGCTTAAAATTTATGCACCCAACTTTGAGCTCCTATTGTGCTTCCAAAAGTGCATCAAACTCCCACATTGTGCGAAAATCAAAAATCGAAAATTTCCTACATACAGTGAGTCTGAGCTGAATATCAGCAAACCGGTGAGGAGTTTACATAAAGTTTCTTTTACAAAGTTGTAAACCACTTTGAAACAAAGGGGAAGAGCTTGAATTTTTTTTCGATATGCATTCTACAAGGAGAAAAATGAATTTGAAAACAATGCTGCCATGCACACAATTTTAAGGCAACACCTTCACCTACACATGATTTTCTGCACTGTCTTTTGATCTTCCACAAGAGATACATCACTCTCAACTGATCTCAAAAGATCTCATTGCGTTCTACCAAAGCTTTTAAGATTTTTTAATCTCTCCACCTCAGAGAGCGAGTGAGCTATCGTCTCAAAGCTCTCAAAGCAGCCGTTCTTCTCGCAATCACCATGCGGTCTGATACCAATTGAAGTACACGTATGCGGTGTATGTGTGTGTGGGTGTGTGTGTGGAGAGAGAGAGAGAGAGAGAGAGAGAGAGAGAGAGAGAGAGAGAGAGAGAGAGAGAGAGAGAGAGAGAGAGAGAGAGAGGGCTTGATCCCAGCATGTGCAAAGTGATAAGAAAAAACAACAAAAGGACAAACCATTCCTAAAGTGGGATTGCATTTTTTTCTCATGGACATACAAATGGACTACTTCAAAAAGGGCTTGCCCTTTTCTCGTTTGTGTTTGCCGCTTCACACACGGATTTCCCAAATTATCAATAGTGAACAAAGGTAAGCTGTGTGTTAGCAATATGTAAGGTCCCCAATCCCACCGACACCAAAAACGGGATGGTACCATTGACAGGTCTCTAGGCCTACTAAGTCAGAGTCCTTAAACAAGAAAAATTTCAAGGAATTCACCCTTACCATTGACAATGGTTTAGGTTTATAGCCCTAGAAAGAGACCTAGTCTTGTCTCGCAGTGGAAACGAGACCATAAAAAAATTTCCAGCCCTATAACTTCATCATTTAGATTTTGGTTTCCTTAGCTAACGCTTTTCGCCCCCTAACATATGTGAGGGCACAGCCGTTGGTGGATTCCTCTTCCAAGTGAAGAAGATTCTAAACGTTTTAGTGAGCGGGAATGGATAGTTACCTTACTAATCAGGTCCACCCGTCCATGATTGACAACCTTAGTCAATCCCCACTTACCACCCCGCACTCACACATGATTTCTGTGTTGTCTAATTGCTACCACATTCTTTTCACAATTAAAACAATGATTCCATTTTAACTTTCACACTACATTTCATTAAGACAACCTTTGAAAACAGTATTGAAGACATTCTTTCAGCAAACTATCATCTTTAGACTTAAGACAAGGTACTGTCATTCTGAAGTATCTCTTACTAGTACTGGCTTGTCTCAAGACCACCTATACAGGGGTGAAAAATGGCACCCATTCCTTATTTATAAAAACCGGGGTGGAAAAAACCATCACCCAAAGTCCGGGCGCCCATATGCCAAAACCAGTTGCCCATACAACCGGGCGGTTCCTCTAGGATAAACTTGAAAGTACTATCCACAAACATAAACAAGCACAGTGTAAAGACTCCATGCGTGTTGAGGTAACCGACTCTTCCATGATGGTATCTCCATCATTACTTATTACCTTGAGTAAATCAGAGGTGTCTAAAGACAAGCTGTCTTAAGGATGGTCAAACATTTCTTTCCTAGGTCAATCAGTCATAACCCAATCATTTCTTTCCTAGTTACAATCATTGCTCCTTGGTTTCGTGGAAGTTACCTTCCATTTACAACCATTTTATCCTTTCTAACCTTACGTATGCAATGTTAACTTAAAAATGAACAAAATAGAAATCCACCTGGGACTACTCGTCCATGTGCTGTGGGGCGGGTGCCCGTAGACTCTCCTCTGTTGGCCTATGGCTAGGCCCAGCCTCATGGTCATTTGTGGCTTTGTTTTGCTTGTTGTTAACATCCTCTTCCTCAGTAAGAGGATTTCCCCTGGTTCTCTTTGGGGCCATGTCGACAGCCTTATAAAAAGACTTAATCCATTAATTGAATAATCTTCTTTTTTCCTTGTTTACCCAAAAATAAGGATTTTTGGAGTAGATATCTTTAATAGTTAATTTGATGAGATATTCCTCCTGTAAATTATTTATACTATAAGTAATTTCCCATAATTACCATTTAAATTTGGGAAGTCCTTTAACTAGGTTTCCCTTTAGTCTATCTTCCATTTTATCCTTAGTAAAATATAAATCTCTATCGGCTAATGGATTACTCTCCCTAAATTGTAATTGAATATGTTCTATCTTTAGTAATTTTCATAAATTTGATTTATAACCTTTCCCTCCTATACTTATGGTCTAAATTAGGTAAGATTTTATTGATAGTAACTTGTTATACCATCCATTTATGCTGAGGTAATTTTCCCACCCTTCAATAGTGATTTTGGACCTCAGGTATTTATTTGGTAATTAGATAAATTCATTTACTAATTTTCCTTGTCTATTTTATATGAAAAATATGTTGGAATTAGGGTTGCAGAGAAACGCACACAGCTTGGAGAAGACGAAGGAAGCTCAAGGCACACAATAGAGAGTGTGTTACTTAGTGTGCAAATGGAAAGATAGATAGCCCTAGAGTGATGGGCGTATATACAATGCACGGGGGAAAAAACCTCCTAAAGAGGGAAAAAATGCCTCGGCGGTCCTAGTGTGTTCACACACATCACTACCACATGTATATGGTAACAAATCCCCCCTGGAGTGATACGGTGAACGAGAGCTGGCACATGAGTAAAGGGAAGTGCCATCCCCTAAGGACATGATCAGTCCACAAAGGGGAGTAAGCCCAAAGCTTTGCGGAAAGCTTCAAGCTTCTCACGAGACAATGCCTTTGTGAAAAGATCTGCAAGGTTGTCCTGTGTTGGCACATAAGCCAAGCTGATCTCTCCTGCTGAGAGCCTCTCCCTGACATAGTGGTAATACACCTCAATGTGCTTTGTGCGAGCATGAACAACTGGGTTCCTTGCAATTGCCAATGCGCTCTGACTGTCAGTGTCGATAGTGTTGGCAGTGTCCTGTCCAACACCCAAATCAACCATAAGGTGTCTGAGCCATACACACTCAACCGTAGCTGTGAAGACTACCCTGTACTCAACCTCACAACTCAAAGTGGCCATATTAGGTTGCTTCTTTCTCAACCATGATATACATGAAGTGCCAAGCATGAAACAAAAACCACTTGTGGACACTCTCGTGTCAAAACAACCAGCCCAATTTGAGTTCGAAAAAGCATGTAAGTCTGGAGGCAATGATCCCCCCTTGGGATAAAACAAGCCAAGATGTAAAGTGCCACTAAGGTAGCGGAAAATCATCTTGACAGCCTGCCAATGCTTAGACCCTGGGCTATGCATAAATCTGCTGACCTGTGAGACTGCAAACTGAATATCCGGCCTCATGTTGCATACATAAATGAGGCAGCCAACAACAGTTTGATAAAGAGTGACATCAGTAGGATCGCCAACATCATGTAGACTCAACTTCAAACCTGTTTCCATGGGAGTGGCAATAGGTTTGCAATCCTCAAGTCCAAACTTACATAGCAATGTCTCTATGTAACTTTTCTGACACAAGGCAATACCACCATCACACTGCTTAAACTGTATACCCAAGAAATGATGCAAGGCCCCAAATCTTTCATCTTGAAAGTAGCGTTCAAATCAGCCTTAAATTCAGTGATAGGTCTCTCATTTGGTCCAGTGAGCAGCAATTCATCAACATAAAGAACCACAATGAGAAGTACATCACCCTCACGCTTTACATACAATGTGCTTTTTGTTGGACTATTACGAAAGCCTTGTTTGACCAAATGAGTGTTAGATTTCTCATACCAAGCACGAGGAGATTGCTTCAACCCATACAAAGCCTTGTTAAATTTGCACACTTTGTCCTCTTGTCCTTTTATGACAAAACCGCGAGGCTGCGTTACATAAACTTCCTCAAATATGTCACCATCCAAGAAAGAAGTAACAATGTCTGATTGATGTACATCCCAACCAAAATGAGCTGCCAATGCACATAGAAAACACACAGTAGTCATACGACAAGTGGGAGCAAAAGTCTCTTCATAATCTATGACTTTTTGCTGTGTATAACCCTTTGCAACAAGTTGAGCCTATGGCGATCAATCTCACCATCTGGCTTGCGTTTCAACTTGTAAACCCACTTCGTACTAATGGCCTTTTGCTAGGAGGCAAATCACATGAAGTCCATGTGTCATTTTCTATGAGTGCATCATATTCTGATTGCATGGCAGCCATCCAATTTTTTAATTCTGTGCTTCATCAAAAGACAGAGGCTCCTCAACATCATGTAAGCTAGACACAGCCAAAGCATAACAATCTGATGCATAAGATGCATGGCGAGATCCTGAACGACTACGACTAGACAAAGGTGCATCCAATTTACTGTCACGCAAAGTGTGCACTAGCCATTTTGGCATACCTCTAGTCTGCTCATTTTTAGCCCTTTCCTCATCAAGTACATCATGTACATTTGCATCAGTAATAGGCTGATCTAAAACATTTTCAGAAACCCCCATAGGCTGTACATTTGCCTCATTGGAACTTACATTCGTATTTCCACCACTGAAAAGAGGCAACAAAGTGTCATAAATGTCCTGTGAGCTTACATTACTGTCTCTAGTACATGACAGCAAGGGTTGAATAGAATCTTCCACAAACACTACATCCCGTGAAACTAGAATACGTTTTGTTTGCGGATGATACAACCTGTAACCTTTGCTTTCGGCACTATAACCAACAAAATAACATTTGACAGCCTTATCATCCAATTTTCTACGCTGCACTTGTGGCACCAAAGCATATGGCAAACAGCCAAAAACACGCATGTGCTCAATAGAAGGCTTTCTATCATGCCATGCTTCATATGGTGTAATAGACTGCAAAGCTTTCGTAGGACACCTGGTAAGTACATAAGTGGCACACATGATGGCCTCAAGCCAAAAAGAATGCGGCAAAGCTTGACTTTTGACCATACATCATGCCATTTCTGTAAGTGACCTGTTTTTCGTCTCAGCAACACCATTTTGCTGAGGTGTATAAGGCATTGTACATTGGTGTTTTATCCCACGACTAGCCAGAAATGAATTAAATTCATGAGACATATACTCCCCCCCTCGATCGGAACGGAGGGTGCCCATAGTACATTTCGAGACATTTTCAGCCATGGCTAGAAATTGTTTGAAGCACATAAAAACTTCGGACTTCGCTTTAAGCGGAAATACCCATGCATGCCTGGAGTAATCATCAATGAAAGTCACGAAGTATAGGTAATTGCCCAAGGACAGAGTTTGCATGGGCCCACAAACATCACTATGCACAAGCTGCAACCTGCATGTGACCCTAACTGAACCATCCTTTGGAAACTTAGAACGCTGCATTTTACCCAAAATAGAGCCTTCACAAACATGTTTGACAGGTGCTTCAAGAGGCGGCAAAGAAGCAACCATATCAGATTTCTGCAAACGCAGCAAACTGGCAAAATTCAGATGACCAAAACGTGCATGCCAAAGTTTTGCATCTGAAATAGCCCTTGAATTTGCAACAACATTTGCAAAATTTTGTCCACACTTGTCATACAAAGTGAGCTTATATAGCCGACGGCACAAAAGCCCAGATGCAACAATTTCATCACCAAAACTGAGATCATGAACTGTACATCTGTCATCCACAAATTTGACTACAAGTCCAAGTCTAGCAAGTGCGGATACAGACAAGAGATTCTTCTTGATCCCAGGTACATAAAGTGCATCAACAAGTGTGAAGGAGCTGCCATTAGCAGCAGTGAGCACAATCTTTCCAACTCCCTGAACTGGATAAGAGGCGTTGTTGGCACAAGTGACTGAATTCCCATGAGGGACAGACTCGAGAGAGGTAAACAATTCATGATGTGACTCTAATGTGCTTTGTAGCACCACTGTCGAAATACCACACATGTGAATCTGCAGCAACTGACAAGCATGCATCATGGACAACAGGATTGTAAGTGCACTCTGCGCTAAAAGCCCATTCTGCATCAACATCAGCATTACAGTCTCCTTTCACATAAGACTCAACAATGGCTGCATTTGTAGTGGAACTAGCATTTGCAGTGGAACCACCCTCTTTCTTCTTAGCCTCTTTGGTCTTCAACTTAGGACACGACTTGATCAAGTGATCGTTAGCTTTACAATAATGGAAACGCATCTTCTTTTTGCCCTTGTCACCAGAATTTCCAGACGAATTGCTGCCAGTAGAACCATTAGGAACATAATTTTTGCCACTCGCAGCAGAACCATAAGAAGTGGCTGCATTACTGTTACCACCCTTTCTTTGAGAAGCAATAAAAGCATGTTCAACTGCACGATGTCTAGTCCTATTTTTTCTGGAAAGTGACTCTTGCAACAGCAATGTGAATAATGCATGAAACTTGACAACTTCTGGATTTCCTTGGGTCATAAGTCTCCAAGTACTAGCAAAAGTCTGGTAAGGCATCAAGAACAGTCTGCGCAAGGGAACTGTCTGAAATGACTTCTCTTGCAGAAATAAGTTGCTCATTGATATCCTTGACACTAGCAAGGAAAGTGTCCATATCATCTTCCTCATGCATAATCTTCGACTCCAACTCTTTACGCAGCAAAGCAATTTTAGCCTCATTGCGACTTGCATAAAGACCAGCCAAAATATCCCAAGCTTGTTTTGTAGATTTTGCTGAACGGATGTGAGGAACAATGGTGCGCTTCAGAGACAATGCAATTAATGCATGAGCCTGCGTATCCTTAACATCCCAACGAGCTTTATCTGCCGTAGGCAAAACAACTCTAACAACAGCAATCCTTGTAGCAAGACCTGCAACATCCTCAACATCGCCTACATCTTCAGAACTAGGGCGTACATCAATGCCCTGCACAATGTTCCAGACGCCCTTTGACACAAGAACATGTTGCATCATATAAGCCCACATAGGGTAGTTGTCCCCATCCAACCTGTCGTCAGCACCAAACATCTTGAACACATCTATGTTGTTGTTGTCAGCCATGGTAAATGCTGCACTTGATGTGAAAACTGCCCAAAAATAGGAGAAACGGAGCGGGAACAACACGTGCTATATAGAACAAACCGTAGAAGATTATAAGGCACCTATTATGCAAAAAACGGCACTGACAGAAATTTTGCACAAAATGATGAAATAGCCTGTGCAGTACTGCCTGTAGTGGAAACGGAGTCCGAAATGAGCCCAAATAAAAAATATGAGCAGACCAAGCTCTACGATTTTTCCCAAAGTATTTGTCGACCTGCGAACGCTTGCCAAAGCTCACTGAAATCGGAGAAAGTGAGCAAGCGTGTGCTGGAGCAGCTGGCGACTAAGCCCGGAAGGATGCAACCTACTCTGATACCAATTGTTGGAATTAGGGTTGCAGAGAAACATACACAGCTTGGAGAAGACGAAGGAAGCTCAAGGCACACAATAGAGAGTGTGTTACTTAGTGTGCAATGGAAAGATAGATAGCCCTAGAGTGATGGGTGTATATACAATGCACGGGGAAAAAAACCTCCTAAAGAGGAAAAAAATTCCCTGGCGGTCCTAGTGTGTTCACACACATCACTACCACATGTATATGGTAACAAAATCGATTACTTTTATTGAAGATAAATACCTAAACTATTTATTTGAGGTTGGGGTATTTATCATGGATTCCCCAAGGTGTGTTCTGCCTTTGATATTTATATCAAAGGTTTTGGATTAATTTACTATATTTCCCCTTTTTTTCTCCTAAAAATAATGTAATTTTATTGGGATAATTAGATAAATTAATTATCTGAGCTTCCCATAATTATAACAGGTTTCCTAAGGTATAATTAACCTTTGATAAATAACTCAAGTAATTTTGAATCTATTTTCTAATTTCCCCTATTTAATTTATCCTAAAAACAGAGTGTTTTTGCTAAAGTAATTAGATAATTTAATTATCTGAGCTTCACATAATTATCATGGGTTCCCTAGCATATAATAAACCTCTAGTAAATAAATAAATTCAATTTGAATCCATTTGCTAGTTTCCCCTATTTAATTTATCCTAAAAATAGAGTATTTCTGCTAAAGTAATTAGATAAATTAATTATCTGAGCTTCACATAATTATGAAGGGTTTACTAGAATATAATTAACCTCTGATAAATAACTCAATTCAATTTGAATCCATTTGCTAATTTACCCTATTTAATTTGTCCTAAAAACAGAGTATTTCTGCTAAAGTAATTAGATAATCTAATTATCTGAGCTTCTACTAATTATCACGGATTCCTAACATGTAATTAACCTCTGTTAAATAACTCAATTCAATTTGAATCCATTTGCTAATTTCCCCTATTTAATTTGTCCTAAAAAGAGAGTATTTCTCCTAAAGTAATTAGATAAATTAAATATCTGAGTTTCTCCTAATTATCATGGGTTTCCTAGCATGTAATTAATCTTTGATAAAGAAACCAATTCAATTTGAATCCATTTTCTAATTTCCCTTATTTAATTTGTCCTCAAAATAGAGTATTTCTGCTAAAGTAATCAGATAAACTAATTAATTATCACGGGTTTCCTAACATATGGTTAACCTCTGATAAATAAAGCAATTCAATTTGAATCCATTTACTAATTTCCCCTATTTAATTTGTCCTAAAATCATAGTATTTCTGCTAAAGTAATGAGATGAATTAATTATCTGAGCTTCACATAATTATCACGGGTTCCCTAGAATATAATTAACCTCTGATAAATAACTCAAATCATTTTGAATTAATTATGATTATTTACCCCCTTAATTTTCTCTAGAAACCAGTGTAATTCTGCCTATTTAATTAGGAAAATTACTCAAAAAATTATAGGATAATTTTCCTAACTTAATTACTATGTAATGCAGCTCTGATAATTACCTCAAATTAATCTAAGCTTAATTAATATTTTTTCCATTAATTCATGGTAAATTTGACTAATTTCAGCCCTAATATGACAGGATAATTAATTAGTTTAACATTACCAAGCTTAATTACAACAATCAGCAGAGAATAATTAATTAAGAGAGGGTTTATGAGTATACATAGGACTAATCTTTGATTTATTAACAAAATAGATTAATGTAGCCTTGCTAATTAAGAAGGATTAGGCTAATTACCGTGTAGGTTAATCGACTAGAGCTTAATCTCTAGTGATTTCTGCGTAGCGTTCTCTCTAGACAAGAGAGAGAGTGTCAAGGCTCCGAGTCTAAAAAATTATGAAGGGAAGGGGGTCCTTTTAGAGCTTTTTTGGGCACCGGGCAGCTTCTGGTAGGGTTTGACACCCCAAGTAGCCCCCCAGCTTGCATTTGGCGCCATCTACTGCTAAACCTGTCCCTGGCAAGTTTCCCCTAGCTCCACACTGTCCCCATACCTTCCATAATTTACTTTGGTTGATTTTGCTGATTTCTAATGATGAAAATTGGAATACCAGTTAATTCTAGAACCTTAGGGTAAGAAGTCCTCGTTAATAATTATTATTGAAACCATCCAATTTTTATTAACTAATTGAATTCCTATTGTAACCTTCCAGGTCCTATAACTTTTCCAGTTTTTATCAGATTCTGATTCTGAAAATTACTAACTATAGTAAAGCTCTGCTTATGATTCCAAAAATACCAAGATTAGTCGTGTTTGAATCCCTCAAGAGTGGTTTTCCATTTAATTTTACAAGCTTTGTACAATATTTAAGGTTTCGGAAACTGGAAACCTTACACAAAAATGGCAAGTAGGAAGTCGTTTCTAAAGTCTGTTTACATTTTCAAGAGAAAAAATGTAAACAAACTCTAGAAATGGCTTGTGCACTTGCTGTTTATGCTTGCCACTTTGCATTTGACTTTGCCATTGATGGTTTGGGCAAGACATATGCATTTTTGTTAGCCGTTTTTTTTGGGTTTTTTTTTGTAAGACTATGTTTAGGTTCATGGTTATGTAACATTTTTCAAGTCAAGTAGAGGTTTGAAATTAACTTTATGTTTATGATTGTGTTCACAAGCATTATATGAGTAGTGATGACGGTGTGGGATCGTCCAATCGAGATGCCTATCTCTCGACCAGGGTTTCATCCCCTTGTATTCAATCCAAGTAGTCTATGCATCAAACAAAATGTGTTGCACAATAGCATGCTTGCAAATATGGCGAGTTCAATCCATCAACTAAAAATCAAATTATTGCCAATTACACTTCATTGGTAGGTGTGAACGGAGTAGTAAAACATGTCTTTCTCACTTATTGGACTTGCTTTGTACTCAAAATTGTAAGTTGATCTCAATTCTTTAGGACTCAGACAATGGACATCATGCAAAAACCCTAGAACCTATTAGGCATATTCATATACGACTCACTCAAGTGGAAAACACACCTATGCTTGAAGTGTCATCAAGCTCCAAGGGTGACAACATAGAGCAACGCCTCAACAAAGATATGTATGAGCCAAAAAATGATGAAATGGTTAAAACAATCATGGACTCATAATGGCTTTTTTATGATGATATGAAATGTGAAGCTAACACACCATTGTAAGATGGAGCTAGGACCATCCATTTTTGGTTGATCTGCAGTACAATTGTTGAGTTGTGTGTCCAATCATTTAAACACAACCTTCTAGAAATGTCTGTCAAACTTGGATCATGATCACTTACCCGAGTATTGTTGGGAAATATGTATAGTCTATACAAATTTTCAACAAATAATTTTGTTGACTGTAGAGTCTTAATCATGTTGGTTGGAATAAATTTGCAAAGTTTAGTCAACTAATATACCACCACCCATACTGTGTCATGACCTCGTAAAATGGTTGGTAAACCCACAATAAAGTCCATGGAGATACTCTCCCATTTACCATTGGGAATCTCCAAAGGATATAAGAGACCTTCTTCTTTCGGGTGCTCTGGTTTATTAACTTGACATTATTGGCAATGCAAGATATAGTCTTGACCATACCATGTAAACCTCGCTAGTAAAAATGTAATCTTACAAGTGCATAAGTTTTCTTTATGCATGGGTGTCCTGCAATAGAACTATCAAATGTCTGTCTCCATTGATACACAAACTCTCCCCTTGTGAAGTAGGTACCCATCATCTATGAAAACATTCTTCCATCTTTGCAGCTCATCTTTCAAAAGAGGAGAATTGGGTGTGGAGGAAATAAACACACTACCAAAATTGGAGTGAGAAGGATCCCCCTTCTATTTTCAGCTAAAATCAGTCTGTTTTGGGTTAATTAAATAGCTCGATTATCTTTCTGATTGTAAGCTAATTATCACAACCTACTAATGATGTTTAATAACTCTGATAATTATCTTATAATTATTTAAATTGATTAGCTAATTTTTTTCTTTTATTTTTAGCTAAAATTGATTTGTTTTGGCTTAATTAAATAGCTAGTTTATTTTTCTAATCATAAGCTAATTATCATGACTTACTTATTACGTTTACTAACTTTGATAATTATTTTGTGATTTTTAAAGTTGTTTTACTAAATCTCCTATTAGTTTTATAGCTAAAAACAACTAATTTCTGTCTAGATAATTACAAAAATTAATCAAAAAATTATGATATATATTTCTTAGCTTATTAATAATATGATTAAGCTCTTATAATTATCTTAGAACTAACTAAGCTTGTTTAATATAATTTCCATTAATTAAGTCAAAATTAATCAATTTCAGCTCTAATTAGCGTTAGTAATTAAGTAGATTAATCTTCATTAAGATTAAGTAATCAGCAAATAAATAACGTATAATAAAGTGTTTAATAGTAGAGAGTAATCTATTAGATTAATTAATAAAAATTAGATACAAATTGCTAATTAACTGAGATTAGCATAATTACCTTGCTTAATCACTTAGATTTTGCTCTCTTAGTGATTTTTGTGAAGTATCTCTCTCACATGAGAGATTTTTGGCCAGGATCCGAGGATCCGAGTCTAAGTGAAAATGAGAAGCCTACGGTCCTATTTATAGCTTTTTCGGGTACTCACAGGATCTCTCGACCTGAATATGGTAGTTACTTGCAGCTCAAGCAGCCCCCAGGCTCACCCAGGCTCAAGATGGCACCCCCTGTTGCTAATTGTGTCCCTAGTAGGTCACTGATGGCCTCCCCTAGCACCTGCCCAACTTGGTTGGTCAATTTTACCGTTTTTGCGTGAATTTTATGATTTTTTTGGTAAATATCCGATAAATATCTAGTAAATATCTAGGTGGTTCAGGTAAAGTCTTTACCTTTATTGATTACTTAAAACTATCCAATTATTTTTACAATTTAAAGTGGTAGTGAATCTTTCAGAGAGGATAGCGGTGTCAGTGTTTACCCGAATTTAGTTATGAAAGTTCCTAGCTATAGGTTTGTTGTGCTTAAGATTTTAAAAATACAAAGGTGGAGACCTTATAACAATATTTCGCTTGAAAGATGCTACCGACCATAAATATGGTTGTGGCCACTCCATACTTAATAAGGAAGATACTTTGATGGGTTTAAGCTTCTTATACTCTTGTATAGAAGTAGGTACAACATAGGAGAGAGAATAGAAGAAAATTCTTCTTTGAACCAGTTTAGCTGGGCAAAGGTGTGCAAAAATTATTGCTCCAATATCCACATGTATAGCATTGAATGTGCCATAGAGGCTATGAAGTGGATGCTCCTCCACCAATGTGGATGGAAATATGATTGCAAAATCATAGCAAATCATAATTATTCCATCAAAACATTCTACTGTGCCTTCACACCCAACTTTGTGTTCCCTAAACATGTACTTACAATGTGTCGAGAATCGAGGTGGTTGTTATGGAATGGATTCTAAGAAGTTAGACACTAACATTTATGGTCATGTGTGCGTGATGTATCAGGTCAAGGTAGCTGAGTCATGGGCAGGTGGCTGGCAGCAGATAAAAGAACATGGAATAATCCAATAAGACTTAGGGTTTTTAGTTAGTTCAATAAAGTCCTTTATCCCCAAAGTGGAATGTAAATAGCCTCATTTATGAGCTATCCCTTTTTGGAATTAATATAAAAGAGGAAGCCAGCTCACTCTAGGCATGGGGGGATGATTGTACCCAATGCTCTCTTTGTGTGTGTGTGTGTGTGTGTGTGTGTGTGAAAAGTGTGTGTGTGTGTGTGTGTGTGTGTGTGTCTGTGAAGTGTGTGCGTGCGTGCGTGCGTGCATGGCATCCTCAATCTAGATGAGCGTGTACATAGGTAATAGGTGTGTTCTTGTCATTACGACGTTCCAGCTTGCAAAAGTGGTATCAGGGCTCCTGGCTATCCTCTAATCGACCTCACATCAATAAGTCTACATACGCAAAGATAAGTGTATTCTATGCATCATTATCATTTACAATTAGCTTGACTAATTGTGATCAATTAGCAAGAAACCATATTTAAAGACTCTCAATTATGATTATGACAGCCGTAATCATGAACGTCGTGACTAGCATGAAGATTGGAAGCCTTGTTGGGCATGACGACAAGGAGGCATGTGACATGAAGAGTAGACACACAATCCGCAGGAGGATACTAATGCGAAGCTAAGTATTAAACTTTAAAGCTTAATTACATAGCAAGTTTATGAGTACAATTTTGTTGGATTATCACCGACAATATGGAAAATTGATCATTCCCATTGAGTGACATTATTTACGTTTGAGTATCTGTTAACCCCAATGGGATTCGAACCCATATCTCCCTGTACAACATAGGAGCACGAACAATTGTGCTATGGAGTTTTCACCATAGAAACTATAGTAACTTAGGCAATGAGAAGGCACATGCATGCGATTCCTCCAGGCTCCGTGAAAACAACGAGATTGTTAGTGCCAAGGGATGATGGTGCCACCCACCCTCGGCCCCACACCAGCATCCTGCTTTTTTCCTTCACCCGCACAAAGCTAACCCCGAGCATGCAACTGCCGCCACATAGCTAACCCCAAGCATGCAACTGTTGCCACCATAACCCGTGACCCACTAGCTTCCTTGCATCGACCTGCCACCTCATACCGTATGACGGACCTGCAGCGCACACGATCGAAACCCTTCCCTCCCTCCTATGACAAGTGGCCAACCCACTCACCCACCACCACCCTAGTGATTTGCACCGTGTGTGATACACGTTGATTAACCCACGCACGTTTGTTTTTTTGGAATGCTTCTTTGCCTTCTCTTTCACACGCCTTCCTTCACGAAGTGAAGTGACGTAGTTGATGTACCAACGCAATGCTTCGACTCTCATCAACGCAATTTGGAGACACCGCAAACTGCATCGCATCTCATCGTCGCAATTTGAGGTAACCAGGGTACATCAACGCTTCTCAAAGACGGAACAAATTTGCGTCGCATCACATACGCATAAGGCATTGTGCATACCATCACGCACTTTTGCAGCACTGCATCATGCTACACGATGCTTCTCTTTAACTTGACCCACTTCCTACCGACCAACACATGGAGCTTCTCCAACAAGATGTCCAAGAGCTTGAGCATCAGCTTGCTAAACATGACAAACGTGACCACGATGTAGAGCTCAGTGATGAGAGACTTCCCAAAATTATCAAGGTCACTTTTGACGACCAAGCCGATCGTAAAGAACCAGAAATCAATCGTTGTGCCTTCAGTTTCTCTCGCTATGATGGCCGCAAAATTGGTAACGTCGTCCTTTCTTGGCTTAGTCAATTTGATGATTACTTTGCTCATGAATCCTTCTCCAAGAAGGACAAAATCAAGTGTGCCACGAACCACATGACCGGTAAGGCTTCACTCTAGTGGAACGTCACACACAACATCGCTCAACACCCAACCACTTGGCTTGGATTTCAAAACCACATCAAGCACAACTTTCTCCCACCCGAATTTCACTTACAGGCTCGGCGTGCCTAGTTTGCTTTCTCTTGGATAAAAGGCGAGACAATGAGCTGATACACTAATAGATTTTGGAAATGCCTACTGCTCCTGCGCATGATGGAGGATGTTCCTGAAGATACGCTCCAAATCAAGTATGAAGACGAACTTCAACGCAGTATTCAAGCCAAGATCCATTCTTTGAAGACAACCACTCTCTACGAGGCAGTTTCTTATGGACATGATGTTGAAAAAGAGATCAATTCAATCACGCACATGCTACAAATTACGCTTTTGGGTGTATGCACCTAAAGTGATTTCAACGTCATTAACCATGTAAATACCATTAAATTGTGTACCTTGGAATGCACTCTTCACTTTAAATGGTGATTTTATTTTAGTTAAATGTAATTTGTGTGCAAGACGTTCAAAAATAAAATCATGTGTGATTTTGTCGTGAAAAAGAGAAATTGTCCTATCGTGTATAGAAGCATTCATTCACAACAAAGATTGTATAGTAATAGGAGTACATGTTGCATCGATAGAGTTGAGATCAGCAGGTGAGGGATCTGTAGTCCAGTCATTGTAAAGTTTCGTGTGCATGTGTCAAGATTGTGAAGGTGAGACACTTGATTGGGACGTTGGCGGTTGAGAGGGAAATTGCCATGACATGGCCAATTCTCTGGTAGCAATGGCACACTATGCGAGGATGATTGTTTGTGGGAGGTGCAGTGGTGGGTGCAACCGATGGAGATGAGAAATTATGAGGTGGTTGCTCAAATGTAGGGCATTGTGGACCAGAGTTAAAGATAGTGCTTGGATGTGGTGTATTACGTGGAGCAATCAAAGCTCGTGCATGTGCAAAATTTCAAGTGCGCGGTGTTAGATAAGTATTGGGGTTATACCTGCAAGTATTGTTGAAATTGTTGAAGTGCAAAAAATTATTGAAAGGAGGTGGTTGATACCATCTCGTTGCACCAATGCAATCTACCGACGTAATTTTAGGTATGCCTTTTCATCATGAGCATAACCCCAATATTGACTCCACGACGCACACAATGTACTTCACTTTTAACGGTCAACACATCACTCTCACAGGAAACCCCAAACTTGAGACACACCCACTCCTTTCACACACTCAAACTAATTGTGCACTTAGGAAAGAAAACAAAGCGTATATGGTATATGTGACATAGGTTGAGGAAGAGCAACAACCCCTTCTCTCTCCTCAACAACAACAATTTTTGCATGTGTATGATGATTGTTTTGCTCACGATTACCCACGTCACTTACCTCCTTCTCACGGTGACATAGACCATACAATACAAATCAACCCTGACAGTCAACAACCGCATCATGCACCCTATTGTCACAGTCCTATGCACCAACATGAAATCCAACGACAAGTCTCTGACCTCCTAGAAAAAGGACTTATTTGACCTAGATCTTCTCCTTTTGGCTCTTTCGTCCTACTTGTCCATAAAAAAGATAAAACATTTAGGATGTGCGTTGACTATAGGGCTCTCAACAAGGTCACCTATGAAGAACCGCTACCCTATTCCCCGTGTAGATGACCTCCTAGATAAGTTAAAAGGTGCCTATGTGTTTAGCAAGATATACCTCAAGTCCGGGTATCATCAAATTCATATGCACCCAAATGATATTCCACACACAATTCGGGCACTATGAATTTATTGTGCTTCCCTTTGGTCTCACAAATGCACTAGCAACCTTCTCTCGCATGATGAACAAAATCTTTTTGGAGCACCAGCATTTTCTTATTGTCTTTTTCAATGATATTTTGATTTTCACTAAATCACAAACAAAACATGAAAACACTTGCACACTATCTTTATGCTTTTATGCGACCATGATCTCTATGCTAACCCAATAAGAGTCACTTCTTTCAGACAACAATAGAGTACTTAGGTCACATCGTCTCTAGTGGCGGTATTCACCCTAACTCCAAGAAGATAGAGATCATCCAAAATTGGCCAATCCCCAAGACCGTACACGAAGTTCAATCATTTCTTGGTCTGTCTTGCTTTTATCGTAAATTTGTAAAGAATTACTCTCACATGCACTCCCTCTTACCTTTCTCACACGTAAGCTTACCCATTTTTGATGGGGCGACAATCAACAAACCGCATTCGACACATTCAAGTATTTTCTCACACACGCACCTGTTTTGCAATTTCCTGATTTCACACAGCCTTTTTTTGTTGTAATCACTGATGCTAGTGGATCTGGAATAGGTGTTGTGTTAATACAAAATGACCACCCCATTGCATATGAAAGTAGGAAACTTAAGCCTAGTGAAGCCAACTACACTGTATATGATAAGGAACTCCTCGTAGTAGTTCATGCATTAGATATTTGGAAACATTATCTTATGGACTCCGACGTTCTCATTAAAACTGACCAACAGGCTATCAAGCACCTCCTCTCTCGGTCTACTATCTCCGATAGACACATCAAATGGACCGAGTTTTTTAAAACTTTCACCCAATGATACAGTACCAACCTGGAAAATCCAATGTTATAGCTGACGTCCTTAGTCATAGGCCAGTAGATGATGCGCCACCCTCTCACCTTTACTCTTACACGTTTGCTCACATTCAAGCGGTGTATCTTAATCATCTTTTTGTTGTTGCTGAAATTCAATCTTTTGATGCTATGATTGCTGCTTATGAAACATACATGGATTTTTCACATGCCTGGTCTGATTTGGTTGCAAATAATTACTTGCCTGTCAATGACTTCTTTTGCAAATGATTTTGTCTTTTATAGTCAAAAGCTTTGTGTCACTACACACTTTTGAGAACTTGCTGTTCACAAAATGCATGCACCAAAGTATATGGTCACCGTGGCATTCAAAGCACTCTTTTTGATTACATTGACTATTTCTTTTGGCCTGACATGAAGCATGATGTTGCACAAGTTGTCTCACGCTACATTGTTTGTCAATGTGTCAAGCAACACCAAGGCAACACCATGGTAAAACCCATGGACTTCTTATGCCCCTGCCTATTCCAAAGGGCCCTTGGAAGAGATTTCCATGGATTTTATCACACTTTTTCCACCCACCTCTTTGCACAATGATATGATATGGACTGTCGTAGATAGGTTTAGTAAGCAAGCATATTTTACTCCCTGTAAAAAGACTCTAACTGCACCTGAAGCTGCAAAAATGTTTTTGAATCTCATTTTTTCTCACCATGGTTTTCCTAAAGTATTAATTTTTGATTGTGATGGTCGATTTTGCATTCAGTTTTGGTTTGCACTGTGCACTAATCTAGGCTCCAAAATGGACTTCACATCTGCTTTCCACCTTGAAAGTAATGGTAAGATTGAAGCTACCAATAGTACTATCCTTGACCTCCTTAGGGCCTACACAATAGACAACGCAACAAACTGGGACCAACACCTTCCTCTCCTCCAATTTTCTTACAACAACACTCCCCATTCTACCACAAACAAAGCTCCCTTCGAGATTGTCTATGGTAAGAAGTTGCTTGTCCCTATGACCACCATCACTAGTAATGTTCGTGCAACCAATACCCTTGCACAAGATCACGTTTGCATTTTGCAAGAAGTCACCATAGCTATCCAAAAAGCCCAAGCACGCTACACTGCACAAGAAAACAAAAAGCACAAGTTCATTGAGTTCACTTTAAATGATTATTTTTGGTTGCGTATTGAAAAGCATCGTTTGGAGAACATTTAAAAGCACCCCAAGGTCAAGTTAGCCCCTCGATTTTATGGTCCCTTCAAGATCACCAAAATCATTAACCCCAATGCATACATGCTTGACATTCCACATCACTGGCACATACACAACTCCTTCCATATTAGTTTGTTGCAAAAATTTAAAGGTAACCCACCTGTTTGCAGACCCATGCTTACTCAAAGATGATGAAGAATTATTACTTACAAAATCAATCATGGATCATGATTTCACAACTACGCCCACTGGTACACAATATCATAGATACCTTGTTCAATAAAAGAATCCTCTATTGAAGAATGCCAATGGCTTCCTACATCCATTTTAAGTCCCATGTACTTGATTTCTGCATATCATAATCACAATAACACATTTAGGCATGACGAGGCACCATTAGGCAATGCATAGCATTAAAATTTGGTGGAATGGTTTGATTGTCACTGAATGGAATGGAATACAATGACCGGACTTGATTAGTACATTGGTTGGTTTTTATGGAATTGATTCAAACACATGTTAGAGTTTCTATTCCTTTGATAGGCAGGTCTCTCTGTGATGCAAGTGCTTCGGAAATTATTGTTGTTACCTACATGTGTGTTACAGTTCCTGCTCCTAGTGAGACAGGACTCTCCGTGATATTTACATGTGGAACTGGCCCACCACATATTACTTTGCTATTGTTATGAAAAACTGAGGTCAATTGCTTTTGTTACCCCGGGGTATGTTATGGAATGGATTCTGAGATGTTGGACACTAACATTTATGGTCATGTTTGTGTGATGTAGCAGGTCAAGGTAGTTGAGTCATGGACAGGTGGCTGACAGCAGATAGCAGGACATGGAATAATCCAATAAGACTTAGGGTTTTTAGTTAGTTCAATAAATTCCTTTATCCCCAAAGTGGAATGTAAATAGCCTCAATTTTATGAGTTGTCCCTTTTTGGAATCAATATAAATACATGCCTAGAGGAAGCCAACTCACTCTACGCATGGGGTGAAGGAGTACGAGCGAAAGTGCGACGCGAGAGAGTGTGCGAGAAGAAGAGCACGACGATATGGTGAACTCGCTCTACTGTAATGTGTAGAGCATAGTGAGTTCTTATTAGGTTTTAACAAAAGAATATGTGTACATACCTGGCGGCCCGCCCACTTACCTGGGCGACCACATTGGGCTTTATACCCCAACAACCTCCCACTTAAAGTCCAATGTGGTACTTTAAGTGTGAGAGAAGCTACTATACAAGCTAATATACAAGAGATGTAGAGAAGTGATGTACTACCCTACACCTATCTGCTTGCAAAAATGCGCAAAGCTCTCTGAGGAAAGTCCTTTGTTAAGTAGATCAACATGATTTTCTGTGGTGTGAACTTTGACAAGCTGAAGTTGCTTATCCTCGAGCATTTCCATGATGAAATGATACTTCACATCCACATGCTTTGTCTTTGAGTGATAAACTGGATTGCGAGCCAATTGTATAGCACTTTGACTATCACAATATAACACAGGCATCTCTTCTTTGATTCTCAAATCTGTTACTAGTCGATTAAGCCAAATTGATTCTTTGCATGCCTCTGATGCTGCAACATATTCAGCCTAAATAGTAGACTGAGTAACACAATCTTGTAATCTAGAACGCCATGATACTGCTCCACCAGCTAATGTAAAGACATACCCTGACGTAGACCTTCGGTTGTCTAAGTCACCTGCATAATCTGAGTCTGTAAAACCCTTTACACTTAGCTCCTGACTCCCATAGCATATACGCATACTCTTTGTAGCTTTCAGGTATCTCAATATTCCTTTCACTGCCTCCCAATGTTTCTTGCCTGGGTTTGACATGTATCGACTTACTACTCCCACTGCAAATGCAATGTCTGGGCAAGTAGCAATCATTGCATACATCAAACTACCCACTGCAGACGCATATGGAATCTTATCCATTTCAGCCTGTTCTTCCTCAGACACAGGACAATCTTGTTTGCTAAGTTTCACATATGGTGGCAGTGGAACACTCAGTGCCTTTCCCTTCTCCATATTGAAACGTTGCAAAACCTTGTCAATATACTCTGTTTGAGATAACCAAATCAACTTCTTTGATCTGTCTCTCTCAATCCGCATACCAAGTATATGACTTGCCTCACCCATGTCTTTCATGTCAAACGATTTTGCCATCTTTGACTTCAAAGCTGAAATTTCTTCCAAGTGCTTGCCAGCAATCAACATGTCATCCACATACAAAATAAGGATCAGCCAACTGCCATCCTTAGCCTTCTTTGTATATAGACAGTGATCGAACTCACTACGTTTGTAGCCTTGAGAAAGCATAAACTTGTGGAATTTATGGTACCATGCCCTCGGTGATTGTTTTAAGCCATAAAGACTCTTTAACAACTGGCATACCCAATCTTCCTTGCCTTTCTCAACAAACCCTTCTGGCTGCTGCATGTAAATTTCCACATCTAAATCACCATGCAAGAACGCTGTCTTGACATCCATTTGGTGCAACACCAAATCTAATATGGCAACCAATGCAAGAAAGCATCTCAATGTAGTCATCTTGACCACCGGAGAGAAGACTTCATCAAAGTCAATGCCTTGTTCTTGCTTAAAGCCCTTGGCAACAAGCCTTGCTTTGTACTTTGGCTGACTATCATGAGCGGTGATCTTATACCTGTAAACCCATTTACAAGGTAGAGCCTTTTTGCCCCGTGGTAATTTAGCTAGCTTCCATGTCTGGTTTTTATGCAGAGCTGTCATCTCTGACTGCATGGCCAATTGCCAATTCCCGGAGTCATTCATTTGCACTGCTTCCTTGTAACATGAAGGCTCATTGCAATCAGTCAACATGACATAGTTCATAGATGGAACAAACCTATCAGGAGGTCACGTGACACGTCCAGATCTACGCACAATAGGTGGCTCAGGCTCAGCCACAACCTGTGGTTCCACTCTATCCTGTCCTTGCTCCTCTTGAGCCCTGACATTTTGTCTTGCACGTGCAGGTCCATCTTCTTGGAAGACAACTCTTCTAATCTCCTCAACCCTCTCTGGTTTAGAATGATATTTGGATTCATTAAAGTGAACATCATTGCTGCGGACAACCTTTCTGGATTCGGGATCCCAAAGTCTGTACCCCATCTCACCAGAATTACCATAGCCTAGAAAGATGCACTTTCTACTCTTTGGCTCAAGTTTGTTCCTAAATTCCTTTGGAACGTGAGTATATGCCTCACAGCCAAAGACTCTGCGATGCTTGTATGAGGGCATTTTGCCTGACCATACCATCTCTGGCACTGAATCCTTCTGCAAAACCTTGCTAGGAGATCTATTTACAAGATGAACAGCTGTTGATACAGCTTCAGCCCAGAACCCATTTGGCAGCTGTGCATTAGACAACATACTTCTGAACTTCTCTTGTATGGTCCTATTCATCCTCTCAACAACACCATTTTGAGGAGGATTGTAAGGAGCAGTAAGTTCACGTTTTATACCTTTTGACTCACAAAAGTCCTGAAAGGCCTTTGAAACGTACTCTCCACCATTGTCAGTGCGTAAGCATTTAAGCTTCTTGCCACTCTGATTCTCCACAAGTGTCACAAACATTTTGAAAACACTAAACGCTTCATCCTTGTGCTTGAGAAAGTAAACCCATACTTTCCTCGAGTAATCATCTATAAATGTCATAAAGTAAGAAGCTCCCCCTAGAGATAGGTTAGGCATAGGTCCACACAAAACACTATGAACAAGTGCCAACTATGTATCTCTTCTACTGCTTCTATGCTTATGTGGCTGCTGTGTTTGCTTACCATACAGACAATGTTCACAGAATTCAAAATCATTAAATGAAAAGCCAGGAAAATAACCAGAATGAGACAAGATTTCCATTCCCTTCTTGGACATATGTCCTAACCGGCTATGCCACAAAGAAACGTTCGGCTGCTCGGTTACATTGATTACATTTTTAGAGACATTTGATACATAAATCATGTAAAGTCCTCCAAAATTTACTCCATGTGCTACTATCATAGAACCCTTGGATATCTTCCACATGTTCTGTCCAAAAGTGGTGACGTAGCCAACATCATCAAGTAAACCTGTGCTGATCAAGCTCTTTGTAATTGCGGGAACATGTCTCACATTCTTCAGCGTGAAAGAAGAGCCATTCTGAAACTTCAATTGAACATCTCCAACACCTAAGATCTCACATGTCTGCCCATTGCCTAGCCGAACATGATCTTTAGTGGTCACATAAGAGGTAAACCACTCCTTGTTTGGAGACACATGAAGTGATGCCCCTGAGTCTATAATCCAGTCACTCAGTGCATTTCCATCAGATGCTCTAAGAAGAGCTGAGTCCATTGTATTCTTCAAGAAGTAGATGTCTCCTGACACTAGACTGTCATCCACTGCAACAGTGTTTGTCACATTTATTTCTTGAATCTTCACTGAGGACTTGTTCTTCTCACCATGGTCTTCAACTTTCTCTTTGCCTTTTTTTGCTTTCCATTCTCTGCAGTCTCTTTTCATGTGGCCCTTCTTGCCACAATGGTAGCAGTCTATGTTACTCTTGCCTTTAGCACTGCGGGACTTGCTACGAGACTGATTCCTCTTTCCACCTTTGTACTTTTCTTTGGTCCTTCCCCTGACAACTAAGGCTGTTCCTTTGCCTTTGTCCATTGTCTTTCTATTGGTTTCTTCAGTACGTAGACTTCCTTCTACACCTGCTATGTTCAAACCATCTGGAGGTGCAGAATTACTCAAAGCTGTGCGAAAAGTGTCCCAACTTTCCGGCAATGTGAACAACAGGAACATAGCTCTAACAGGTTCATCAAACTTGACACCTTGAGCTGACAACTGACTATAGATTGTGTTGAATTCATTCAGATGATTGGACATAGGTGTCCCTTCTTTCATCTTCAAGTCAACAAGCTTCTTAAGCCAGTATACCTGTGAAGCTGCACTCTGCTTCTCATAAAGATCACTCAGCTTTAACCATGCTTGATAAGCCGACATCTCGTCTGCTACATTGAAGTAAACGCTTTCTGCCTAAGTCAGCATAATGGTAGAAAGTGCCAATTCATCCATTTCGCTCCATTCATCTTCGTCCATATCTTTTGGTTTTATCCCCTTGAGCTTTATAGGTTTTATCTGCTTCTTTTGTACCAACACGTGCCAAATCTACTTCTTCCACAATGGGAAATTGGTTCCATCCAGCTTCTTGATATTGTAAAGAGCAGTGTCCTGTGATCCAGCCATAGCTACGCTTCACAGTAGTTTACTTTTCTGGGAAAAATTCGGTAGAGTTTCCCCTGTAAACTGACCTCTGAACCAATATCAACCTGTCAAATGAACCAAGAAAGCTTCAGATTCTGCAGAAATTTTGGCAGAGTCTCCTTTGTAAAATGGCTCTGGTGTACTAAAAACAGACAAAAAACAGCTCAAAAAACACTGTCTCTCTGACGCTGTAAGCTGTGGGTAAACCTGTCCTGCACCTGTACTATCTCTGACTGTCCTGTAAGCATAGACTACGACAATGCCTCAACGGCAGTAAAGCAAAGATGCAATCCCAACTGTCTAACTCATAGTCAATACATCCTAGCTGCCTATCTAAGGGTGCTCGAGGGATCGCTCCAAGACCTGTATCACCGAAAGGATCTCAACATTCGAGAATCCCCGAGCTCAATAAAACCTCACTCGACCCTCAACAAAGGCTGCAGTAAATCTGACATTACATAGACTTCCCACAAAGTCATACATCCACAAATTTCCCACTGTATGCTGTAACCGCTGCAATGGTTGTTTGCTGCGTGACTCACAGCCAGCAAACCCTCAACAAACATACATCATCTCTGACAATACATCCCATGTGGAAGTACCTGCAATGTCAGGATGAAATCTGGAATATCAAGCAGCAAACACAAGCTACCTAATGAACTAGTGGATGTCGCCTACAGTCTGTGTGTAGATGCGCCCGTGTCGTATGTGACACGCCTCCAAGAACTGTGAGCCATCGTTCGATGTGTAGACAACCACAAATCAACACTCTGGGAGTGTCGATATCCTCAGCACCTGCAGTCGTAGGCCGAAAACCCCAAATTTGCAGAGTCGGATCTGCACCCGCCGAGACCACGTAGTCGAAAATGGCCCGCACAGACCTTTGTCGAAGCCGAACGGTGGCCGAACAGGATTTGGGGTCGTGTTTCCGCCTGTCGAATTTCACTCCAATCTGAGCTGGTGACTCTAGCCTCCTGCAGTGCTGCCTCGAGCCTCGATCTGAGCTCTGATACCAGTTGAAGGAGTACGAGCGGAAGTGCGACGCGAGAGAGAGTGCGAGAAGAAGAGCACGACGATATGGTGAACTCGCTCTACTGTAATGTGTAGAGCATAGTGAGTTCTTATTAGGTTTTAACAAAAGAATATGTGTACATACCTGGCGGCCCGCCCACTTACCTGGGCGACCACATTGGGCTTTATACCCCAACATGGGGGGATGATTGTACCCAATAATCAGTATGTGTGTGTGTGTGTGTGTGTGTGTGCATGGCATCCTCGATCTAGAGGAGCGTGTACACAGGTAATATGTGTGATTTTGTCATTACGACGTTCTAGCTTGCAAGAGTGGTTGGTTCAATTGCATGCTTGATGTTGAGAAAACATGTTGCACAATGGCTACGATCCCCTTGTTCTTGTGATTCTTGAAGCCAAGGAGCAGAGCTTTTAGCTCAACTATGCATAGACTGACTTCCTCGGAAGTCCCTTTCATATTCAAGGTACTTATAAAGCTATAAACTAGAATGGTAAAGTTATATACATTTGAAGAGATTGGCGGGGTGCTAGATTTTTTCCAAGCTAGAGAAGTGTGATATTCTTAAAGAGAAGAAGTTAGAGCGAGTCACAATCACATTAATGAATAGGGAACTTTTGAAATTTCCCACCGATGATCCTTTAGTTTTCAATCAAAAACAAACATATGGTGGCTTGGTGCTTTTAAGGTAATTCATTTTCTTTCAAAATTTACAGCTCTAGTGAGATGAATTTTGTACTAAAATTCTACTTTTAATTTCACATCACATAAGCATTAAACTTGCAGGTCAAGAAAGAAGACAATGACATTTTATTTTGGGTCTTCCTTCAAACCTCTATTCCTGATATAAGTGGTATACAAATGAATCAATGAGAGGTGTTGGCTATGGGTGAGAGGGGAGACTTTCAAGTCTAATGACATCTTGCAAGTGACCTCAAAATATTGAAGTGTATGTATAAATGTGGAAGAGGTGCCATGGCAAGGTCTCCATGCTTGTTCTGCATGGAGTCTACAAAGGTGATCACTTGTTAATGTCCACATTTGTAGAATGCATGCTCTTTGTAGAATTTTGGAGAATTAGTATATCTCTACAATGGGTTTGCTTGAAAAATTGAGAAGTTAGGAAAGCACCATATGGCTTCAGAGGCTATTGAACTAGTATTGTTAGACATGGGTCTCCGTGGAGGCAATCTCAAAAATTAGCGGGACAAGTAACGATCAACCAATAAGTTATAACAAGGACATGCCTTGCAAACCATCCATAGGTGAGGTCAAGGCACACAGGTTTCTAAACCACTAGGCATAAAAGATGTGAAGCTAACAAATCATGGGAGGATATATCACTCCACCTATGTTAGCAATGTTGAGTATCTACAATGGAAAAAACTACATATGGCAGTGAAGGACTAGGAGCCAACTACTTGCAATGCCAAAGGTTGATGTGTGGTACTCCATAGATGCACTCTTTCTAATGTGTGACAAAGATGATTGGCCACAAGATGACATCAAGAAATTTAAGGAGAGCCTTAGTCTACTAAAACGATCATTCAAGACAACATGGCCTAACACTCAAATTACTCATTCCATGGTATTCTTTGAGCACTCTTGTAATTAGAAAGAGCTATGTGAATGCTTTCTAACAACTTGCTTAATTTTCATCACATTATTTTCAATATTATCCTCTTCAACAACAACATGGGCAATTAGGCATTCACACACCAAAAAAAAAAAGAAACAATCAGAGGCATTTAACAATCCACTGTTTGTGAAGGCCAAAGAAAGTAGAGGGAGATAATGGAATATGTGAACCATAGGTGGAGCAAGAGACTTTGAGTGTTTAACACAACATGTACAAGTCTGGATATTACATAATCAATATCATGTTTAACACAAGTACAAGCCACAAGTTGTGTTTCAACTTGTTGAGGATTTGCATATATCTTCTTGCGCATCACCCTTGATCATTAAGTGTTTTCCATACTCTAAATTTCATTTGGGTTTTTTCTCATAATGAGAGTACCATTGTTATGTATGTGTAATATATGCTGCACGTACGTCTTCATACCTAGGACAATATTTGAAAACTTTGTTGACGAGGATAACTAATCCTGCATTCTGTGGAAACATTGGTCCACCTAAGAAGCATGATAGTATCTTCAAGGAAAAAGTTTCAAAAATCCCCTCTTACAGAATTTTGTTGTGAAAGACTAGGATGGGTGCCTCACAAAGTTTGGCAAGATATTGTGCTAGGGCTACATCCCTTCCATGATACTCTCTGGTTGGATGATGGAGAAAGTCATCCTTTTCAGCAATCCATGATTGCAGCCACAAAGACGAGTTAGAGAGAGAGAGAGAGAGAGAGAGAGAGAGAGAGAGAGAGAGAGAGAGAGAGAGAGAGAGAGAGGAAGGGTGGGGGGGGGCTTACCATGAATCTCTTGGCTTGCATCCAAAGTTCATTCCTTCCTAGGTCCACTGACCCGCTCGACCCTTGTGATGTGTGCTTATACCAATTCTCTACTTCGATCTTGATTACTAGTTGAGGGCACAAGGCTCTTTTGGATTTCTTGAAAGGTGGCATCAGTGGGGAGTGTCTCTTTATACTTTTCTACCTTCTCAAAGAAGATATTGAGGCACTCCATTGGGTTACTTGAGGTTTCCATTGCCTCCCCATCACTATTGTCATCATAAACAAAACCATTCTTCTCCTCTTGGAATTTTGAGATGGTGGCCAATGAATGTCATGCAGGAAATTATGACCTATCTCCACTGATAAAATTTGGCACACTACGTAGCATCAACATAGCTTGTCTCTCATTGAAACGTTATACATAAAGGTAGCTTGATTACTGATGTTTTGACCGATAGCATTTTACTTCGTTCCACCTCTTTTGCTTCTGCCTCAAGGTTAATAACCTCTTCAATCTTGACCACTTTATTGTCGTCATTGTCCTTGTCCTCTTGTTCATTGAGTGGTAAATCTTCTTCCTCCAGAACTTCCTCGGTTTTCTTCACAAGGTTACCAAATTTGCAATTGAGGTATAGAAGAAAGGCAAAGGATTCTTGAATACCTTGTGGAATTTATCAATAGCTTTTGAAGATACTACAAAGTCAATAAGTCTTTCATCGATGACTCTAGGATCTTCTGCAAGAATTGCCTCTTTTTCCCTTTGCTCTTTTACCATACTTTTGGTAGGTGCCCCACTGGCAATAGTAGAAAAATCCATGTTTCTCTTTTTTGAGGTCAGCATATGAATGGGAAATATGTTTTAGCGAGCGTTTTGTGGAAAATGCTTTCTTGGAATCGAGTGAGCAAATTCCAAAAAAGATTCTCTCTCTTGGTCAACTATGTTGGGTGTCTCCAGCATTGCTTACGCAAACTATTTCTTGCTTACTCTCTTCCTCTTTCATTTCATATCTCTTTCTTTGTTTCTCCCTCATTCTTTTGGCACCTCTTCCCTTAGTACTTTGTAACCTCTTCGTCTTTTGCACGCTGTATGTGTGTGTGACACATAGGAGAGACTGTGCATGTGTGGACACTCTCTCCCATGTGTGCATGAGAGAGAGAGAGAGAGAGAGAGAGAGAGAGGGAGAGAGTGAGTGAGTGCCTGTGCGAGAGGGAGAGAGAGAGTGTGTGAATGTGTAGAGAGAGCTGTGTGCGTATGTGTGTATAGAGAGAGATATGGAGAGAGTGAGTGAAAAGAGTGTGTGCATGTGTAGAGAGAGATAGAGAGTGTCCATGTGTGCATGTAGAGATCTGTAGAGAGGGATAGGAAGAGAGTGATGAGAGTGTGTGTGCATGTGGAGAGAGAGAGAGAGAGAGAGAGAGAGAGAGAGAGAGAGAGAGAGAGAGAGAGAGAGAGAGAGAGAGAGAGAGAGAGAGATGTAAAGAAAGATAGGGAGAGAGAGTTCATGTGTAGAAGAGAGACAAAGAGCATGTGTGTGCATGTGTAGAGAGAGAGAGTGAGTGAGAGAGAGTGTTTGCATGTATAGAGTGTGTGTGTGTGTGTGCGTAGAGAGGGGTAGAGAGATAGGGAGAGAGTGTGTGCATGTGTAGAGAGAGATAGAGAGTGCATGTATAGAGAGAGATAGAGAGTATGTGTGTTCATGACCAACTCCTCCACCGAGAAATTTGGCCGGTCGATCTAGAAACAAATCTCACAAATGATAAAGTTGAGACATTGCTTGAAGGGGGATTTCAAAAGGAGATGGTTGGAGAAGAACAAATGGTGCACCTACATATTGCAGACTCCTCCTAGGGGTGGAGGTGATTCCTGTTTCGCCTCAACAAAAGCACGTAGTAGTGGTGCAATTATAAGAAATTGCATAAGATTCAAATTTTCCACTTCCATGTCATAGGAGACAACAAAGAAAATTGGTTTGGCTCTTGATTTGAAGGACAAGGTGATCGAAGAGAAATGCATCTTAGACAATGTATATGGAGTCTTTAAGTTGGAGCCACATGTGGGAAACAAGCATGTGGAGGTGTATTTGTGAGTGCACAAATGCGGTGCATGTACGAATAGAGAGAGAGAGAGAGAGAGAGAGAGAGAGAGAGAGAGAGAGAGAGAGAGAGAGAGAGAGAGAGAACACAGGATGTGGTTAGAGCAACTCACAACAATATGTGTGAGAGAGAGAATTATTCTTCAACCTAGTAGAGAATAAAGTGTGTACAAGTGATGGGCGATTAGATGCCTCTGGATCGTCCGATCGGGGTGAGAGGCACACCGCTTTTACCCCAAAAATCTCCCACTTAGAGGCGAATGTGCCGAGAAGTGGTACTACTATAGGACCTAGTAGCAAAAGGTATAGGGAGGAATCTTATCTCAACCTATGCCTACTAGATCTCTAGAACTCAATGCATGCCACCATATAGGCTCTAGTGGTGTACAAAAGCATATATCCCTATTAAAATCAACATGCATACCCTATAGGTATCGTGTAATGACGCGCCTTTCTCCATGATGCATCATGCTAGTGTCATTCATTGCTTGACTGCTAACAAAAGGTATAGGGAGGAATCTTGTCTCAACCTATGTCTACTAGCTCTCTAGAACTCAATGCATGCCACCATATAGGCTCTAGTGGTGTACGAAAGCATACATCCATATTAGAATCAACATGCTTACCCTATAGGTATGGTGTATTGATCCGCATGTCTCCATGATGCATCGTGCTAGTGCCAGTCATCACTTGTTGACTGATAACCCCAATTGCAAATGCTCCACATGTAGCTACTATGTTGGGTCTCGGCATTAAGAGGCCATACATGAGAGTCCCAAAGGCTTATGACAAATGCATAATCTCTACCACCATATCCGTGCCAATTACATCAATGTGTAGTGACCTCTACCAATCTATCCACATCAAGTATCTCAATGCTCACTACATCACTACCAAAACTAGTCATATATCGACGTGTCAACCAAAACTCCAGAGTAGTCGTCACTTCCTCATCATCCATAGGGACTTCATCCACATGTCTTGGAATCACCATATCAGCCTCTAGCATGAGAATTTCAAAGAGATCCATATAGCTCATCTCCATGGTAGGAGGCATCTTTGTCCTAAGAGGATCAATCTATTGTGTCTTGCTACGACATGGCCACTCTAACTCCGCATCTACACATATGTTGTGCACATAACTCTGGAGCTCATCCGCAGAAGATATGTGTCTACCTCTCGCTGCTTGTGGTTACAAATTTGGTCCCATTTGGCATGCAAATGTTATTGTTCAGACACTGCAGATAATGATCCTATCCTTCACTTGGATCCTGGAGGACATTGGCAAAAAGTTCTGGAAGCCATGGGCTTCCCATTTAATCAACCCACACTATTCCAAGGAACAGGCTATCACCCGGACTTGCTGCAGATTCATGAATATCCCAAAAATCTCACCAATGGCCAAATGGAATGGCTAGTTCGGAAGGAAACTCGATATCGGCTCCTACAAATCAACTAAAGAAGAATCAAAGTCAGGGCTAGAGACATGAATGCCTCTAGCCAAAAGGGGAGGGCTAATGATAGCCGAATTTCGGAAATCAAGAAAAAAAAAGAAAAAAATGTTTATCTTTCCTCTGCCCGAAGCACGACAACATCACCAGAAGGCTCGACAAATCCCCGGTCAATCGGTGAGCCACAAATTCTCTCTCTCTTTTCCTTGCCCCTGCTATGGCCCATGCGGCCCAGCTCTAACAGCACCCCTAGCCATGGCCCGTCACTATCCATCATTAGCCCCGGTTTTTGAAACCACGGCCGCAAGAACCAACCCTAAGAAGGGGAGAGCACATTACCGAAAAAAGACGATAAAAAGTTTATTTGTTTAAAAAAATTCACCACCCCCTCTATGTTGGACCATCGTCGGGCCGCCACCAATTTGGCCACACCTCTCTCCATTATCACCAGAAGACAGAGGTCTCTCTCTCCTGGTGGGCTTCGCCAATCCACCACCATCTCTCTTACCCCTGCTCTTGTGTCACCTAGCCCCACAGGCATAAAAAAAGTCCTCGCCTGTCTTTCTTCCACTGGCGGGCCGCCATGCATGAACCAGAGTCAATCTCTCTCTCTCTCTCTCTTGCATTATTTATACACACACACTTTAACATTTTTTATTTCCTCTCTCTCTTACCCCTCGCTCGTCCATAATCCACTGGTGGGCTGCCATACCTCACCCCTCCCTCTTCCCTCTCATCCACACTCCCTCGTCCTCACTCTCCCCTCCTGTTTTCCTTCGATCGGTGGGCCACATGACTCTCTCTCTCTCTCTCTCTCTCTCTCCCTCCCTCCATCTATCATTATCTCTCTTTCTTTCTCTCTCACTCTCTCACCCTCTCTCAAAGTCTGCCTGTTTCTCTCTCTCTCTCTCTCTCTCTCTCTCTCTCTCTCTCTCTCTCTCTCTCTCTTTGTGTGTAAACAACGCGAAGGTGCATGATATCATCCCCCCCCCTCTCTCTCTTAACCTAATATACACACACCCCTTCACCCCTCATCCACACACCCTCATTTCTCCCATCGCCCGCTACTTCTCTCCCTCAGCCCGCCACTCTCTCTCTCATCCATTATTGGCAGAACATAAAATCTCATTCTCTCTGTATCTCTCTCTCTCTCTCTCTCTCTCTCTCTCGTTTTCAATAGATATCATAGAAATCTCTCTCTCTCTCTCTCTCTCTCTCTCTCTCTCTCTCTCTCTCGGGAGAAAGACCTATTGTATGTACCATGGCTGATGAGGTAAAGAGAAAGATCATCCTTGACAATGGTTGGATCTACCTCAAAGGAACAAGTTGTAATGTATATGAGGATTTCACTCTTATGCAACAAAATGTATGTCGCAAAGCATATGAGGAAAGAAGCAAGAAGGTTAAGGTATCACCTCAAGAAGAAAAGCCACTTAAGGAGGATGCAAGTCCACCCAACAAATAGGGATACATGATCTATGAGACCAACTCACGCTTACGAATAAGCTTTTGGAATTGTAACGGGTATCCATGGAATGCGGGAATTGGCATTGATGAGCTTACCAATGACTCCGATGTGATACTTCTTGTCGAAACATGGAAGCATGATGCACAACGAATTCTTGGATTTGACAAATACAATGTGCATTCTTTGATGTGGGCCAAAAATGCAAAGCAACGAAGAGGCCAAGGAGGCGTAGCATGTATGACCAAAAAGGGTTTGAAAGATGTTTCCATTGTCAAAGAAGATAAGTATAAACTCTACTTATGGCTGAAAATCAGTCCACCAAATGGTCAAGTCATGTTTGTGGCCGGTTGCTACATTCCTCACTATGAATCCAACCTTTATGCTTGCTTGAATATGGATAGAGATCAGCCCTTTGTTGAACTAGAGGAAGACATTGCTCATTACAAGGATCAAGGTGAAGTCATTGTTTTTGGAGACATGAATGCTCGCACAAATATGTTACAACACGACACACAACAAGTAGACATGCCGCATGTCTCAAGAAGAATGGATGACTCATACATGTATAATCTAAGTTCTAATGATGCAAAAGAAGTGGATCACTATAGAAATTCACTTCTACATATGTGCAATAGTACCGGAATGCTCATTGCAAATGGTGTATCTCTATGGCAAGGAACCAATGACTTTACATGTAGAAAGCACAACGGTGCTAGCGTGATTGACTATATGTTGTTCTCAGAAGCCACTCTAGAATGCATACAAAGCTTTACACTTTTTGAATGGAATCCGGAATCGGATCATAGGATGTTATGTATTGACCTCAAGTGTGGTAAACGGCCCGAGCATGTAGCCTCAAAAGGCAAGCGCGTTGAGAGATTTGGTGACTTGACTCTTGAGGATATGTATATGCATTGTAAGAACCTCTACGAGCAACCCAATGTTGATAAGATGGAGTGTTGTAGCTCCCTTCCGTTTATGTCTCCCTTCTTTACCATTGAAGATGTATGCCGCGCGCTTGAGAAACTTGCTACTCGCAAGGCAGGTGACCTTCAAGGTGTCAAGGCTGAAATGATTAAATGGACAAGCAAGAAAACACGATATTGGATATGCGATATGTTTAACCTTGCACTTCAGTATGGCATGCCTCATGATTGGAGTGCAAATTGGATCAAACCTTTGCACAAAGGAGGATATGTAAACAATGTGAACAACTATCGCACTATAATGGTTGGTTCTTTAATGGCAAAGTTATTTGGATGTATCATGGAGATGAAGATAAGTGAATGGGCTGAAAAGAATGGCAAACGTGCACTTGGCCAAGTAGGTTTTCGAAAGCATCATAGCACTATTGATCACCTTGTCACTCTTCGAGTTCTTATGGAAGCGTCTCGATTGAAAGGAAAAAAGTTGTATTGTTGCTTTGTGGATTTCAAGAAAGCTTTTGACATGGTACCACGAGGAAATCTTTGGAGACGTATGCAAAGCCTTCAAGTGCCGAGAGAATTTATGCATGCAGTCTTTCGCATCTACCAAAAAGTGATATGTCGATTACGTATGGGAGATGGAATCTCAGAATTTTTTGCAAGCACTATTGGTGTCAAACAAGGATGCCCACTTTCCCCAACCCTCTTTGGGTTACTCATTGATGAATTGGAATGCATGGTTCTTAACTTTATGCAGCAAGAAGAGGTTAAGATCGGAAATGCGGTGATCATGCTTTTGCTTTATGCCGATGATGTAGTGCTCTTGGCACATACCTTAGAAGATGCACAAAAGCTTATGAGTGTCTTGGAATGCTTTTGCTTACATAGCGGTGTCGAGAAATTTGCGGTCTTGCCAGGAAAGCACCGGGCTTATGGCTGTGAGAGTTTGTGAGAGAACTCAACAAAAACTATATGAAGGAGTTAAACCATAGATGCCATGAAGACTAGGGTTTGGAAAGAAGTGCAATCAAAGAAGATTCACTCTTTCTCTCTTGCGCTCACACACACAAAGAAAGAACACAAAAGAGAATGTCAAAACAATACGAAAATGAAAACATCAAGGCTATGGTCATATCGTATCATGGGTAATATGAAAGGGTTAATAGATGAGTTAATGGCATCCAATCTTGACTGACCAAATAAGCTACGAATTGTTCTTTAGAATTGTAGTTTTGTGCTTACCATAATATATATATTTTGTCTGGTGATTGGGATTAATTGTGTGTACAAATCCTCTTGGTTCATAGCAAGATAACTACGCTTACGTCTAAAGAAAAGTTATAGACTATGAGAGGTAGTATGATGGGATCTGGTGATAGAAGTATTTCATTAAGCCTTTCTGGGCCAAAGAGAAACACTATACGTTGTTGAAAGTGTATTTTTCGGCTAATCCATACGTTAATTCTAATAGATCGTACAGAGTGAAAGCGATAGAAATGATCATCATGTGGGTTATTCATCTAGGATAGTATGTGAGAAACATAGATATGAGAGAAGTGAAGAGATGAGAAGTTTCCCTCCCAAGCCCTATTCTTGCACGTAGGCAATAAGGATACTGCGGGGAGAGATGTACCTGTAGCAAAGAGAACCTAGAGAGGATGAATTACTAAGAATGAGAGGGATAGGTTTGGTTAAGGAGATGAGATTAGATACATATATATATGTTGGATTAGAGATGAAAATGAAAACAACAAGAAATCAAGAAAACATCAATGTAGAACACATCTTACTTGAAACCCTTCGGCACCATTATTGATGGGAGAGAGAAGAAGAGGGAAGAATTCAATGTTGATTGATACGCCAAGTACAACACCTTCTTTGATTAGAGTTGATCTTCCAAGGATAGCGTACAAGAATGGCTAGTCTTCCTCTAGGAGAAAGTGTAGGCTTGGGCTTATGTTAATGGGGCTAAGTACAATTAGGCATTACTACTCACTCCCTCAAGAATTCCTCTCATCAATGGCTTGAATGCTTGAGTTCCTTCCAAGGAAGAAGAGGTCCCCTTTTATAGGTGAAGGGAACCCCCAAGGGTTTACACAAGAAGAGAGGAGCCAGTGTGAACAAGAATTGGAAAAGTTGGAAATGAGCTGCCCCTGCATGATGTGGGCAGACTAGGGTCCAGTATTTTGATCATATCTCCTCAACCGTGGCTCCAAATAAAAAAGTAAAAATAAGTGCAAAAACTTCAGCTCATTAGCTACGATTTTTATTTTAAAATCGTTTTCCAATTCGGATTGGAACCTTGTGTAAAAAATTCATCAAAATAGGGTCCATTTATGGCAGCAAAAGTCTTCATGTGGTCTCCTTAGCCTAGACTTTCATTTAATTCCAAAGGAAACCTCATGCCTTATGAAAGCATGACATTGCTCCTTGACAAAGTTTTGTAATCATGCTTGCAATAATGCATTAAAATAAGTGTATCTTTGAAATCATGCCACCTAGTGTCCCACTAGGATTTGATTCTCTCCTAGCAGCTATTTAAAAAGAAATATAAGAAGAGTATAAAAAATACATAGAATATATATATATTGGAGTTTACCCTAGATATAGGATCTAGCTAGAGTGTGAGATGATAATGAAATAGTAGAAATAAAGAATCAATGCTTTTTGCCCCAAGTTAAAGAGGCGGAGCTTTTGATGCTTTTCCCATAGTATTTTCTGATGGTAAAGTAAGGATATGTTACCCTTGAGAAAAATAATAGGATGAGATAGAAGGCTTATTATTATACTTAAATATGCATATGTACACTATAGGAAATATAATTATGTATCTAAAAAAATACAAGATAGATCTTGTAGCATGCGTTCCCACTATGTACGTGTCACAGCACGACAGCGGGCTGATCATGAATGGATCCAAAACCAAGGTTATGCTTGTAAAGACCCTCAATGATGAAAATCCATGCATTGTATATAACAATGAGAAACTTGAAGTGGTAGATCACTTCAAGTACCTTGGCCTTGAGGTTCCATCCAATCATAAATGGAAGGATCGTGCAATGCGTCGCTTGGAAGCCGGAAAGAGGGCCTATTATGCATTTGAGAACATGTGCAATGCAGGAGAGATCAAGTGTTGGGCTCTCAAAAAGTACCTCTTTGACACATTGGTGACACCGGTGCTTCTTTATGGAGTGGAGGTGTGGGGTGGAAGCATCGGGAAGTCTACTTGGAAAGAGTTTGAGAATGTCCAAAAGCGTTTTCTCACCAACTTTCTCCAAGTCAAGGCACAAACACCCTACATGATCTTACTTCTTGAGTCCGGATTGCTTCCCATTGAGGTCTTGGGCATGCAAAGGGTTGTGGAGTACATGCGTAAGACACAACGTAGCCCTTTGCATCGACTTCCTAGAATCCCATATGAAGCAAGTCAAATGGTTCAAAAGACATGCAAGAGCAAAATACTAAGTTCGGGGTGGAAGCTTGATATCAAGAAATGGTTTGGAAGATGGGATGCATGTCACTTGGTCAAGGATGCGTCGATCGACTCCCAAGTTAATGAGGCCTTCTTACAACGCCAATGTATCACGGCTTGGGAGAAATCCGGAGGTTCTCGCTTCAGCCATTACACCACACACGTTGCCCCAAACTACAAATCTCTCTTCTTCTCGGAACGAGGTAACCAAACCCATTCCTACATCCTTGAGCCCATCCCGTTGAGTGCGATCCGCACCATTGCCTCCATTCGTCTTAGCTCCCATTCTCTACGCTGCGAGACAGGACGTTGGGGCACTGGCGAGGAGTGTCATCGACTTTGCACCTTATGCCCTCGTCAAGTGCGAGAGAGTGAGTAGCACACACTACTTGAGTGCTCAGCTTTTGACCACATTAGGTCCTCTTTTCCCCATATATTCAGCCATGATCTCTCCCTACATACCTTCCTCTCCCAACCACGATGTGGACTCTCTATTGTGACGCTCATTTCAACCATTTTTGAGCATTGAGAGTCGATCACTTATGAACTCCACTCACACCACGTGACATGTTCATTTGGTCCCATAGGTCATATTTGACCTCCCAGGACGATAATAGAACTATCTATCTATCTATCTATCTCTCTCTCTCTCTCTCTCTCTCTCTCTCTCTCTCTCTCTCTCTACAAAGATTTACACTTGGTGAATGGAATCCGGAATCGGATCATAGGATGTTATGTATTGACCTCAAGTGTGGTAAACGGCCCGAGCATGTAGCCTCCAATCATGATGTGAATCATTTGTACCTACGTCTAGACTTCAAACGAGCACTTATATATGTTGATATGGTGGACCAAATGTTAAGCATGATAGAGCATCAAGAGAGCCCAACATCAGAATGAAAGTGGAAAGTTTTCAAAGAAGTAATTTTCTCTTGTGCGAAGGACTGCTTTTCGGTGAAACACATGTCTTGCAAAAGGTCTAAGAAGGGTAGCACCAAGAAGAAATGGTTTGACATGGAATGTAGTCAAGCCCGAAAACACTTGCTAAGATTGGATGCAATCAAAGACAAGGAAGTTTACTTGGAATGTTCACACACATACAAAGCACTTGTTCAAAAGAAGAGGAGAAGGTGGGAAGTCGAAAAACAACTTCTTTTAGCACAAGAGAAAGCACATGCATGTGGCAAGTTTTGACAAAATCTAAAAGGCAAGCACGTTGAGAGCTTTGGTGACTTGACTCTTGAGGATATGTATATGCATTGTAAGAACCTCTACGAGCAACCCAATGTTGATAAGATGGAGTGTTGTAGCTCCCTTCCGTTTATGTCTCCCTTCTTTACCATTGAAGATGTATGCCGCGCGCTTGAGAAACTTGCTACTCGCAAGGCAGGTGACCTTCAAGGTGTCAAGGCTGAAATGATTAAATGGACAAGCAAGAAAACACGATATTGGATATGCGATATGTTTAACCTTGCACTTCAGTATGGCATGCCTCATGATTGGAGTGCAAATTGGATCAAACCTTTGCACAAAGGAGGATATGTAAACAATGTGAACAACTATCGCACTATAATGGTTGGTTCTTTAATGGCAAAGTTATTTGGATGTATCATGGAGATGAAGATAAGTGAATGGCCTGAAAAGAATGACAAACGTGCACTTGGCCAAGTAGGTTTTCGAAAGCATCATAGCACTATTGATCACCTTGTCACTCTTCGAGTTCTTATGGAAGCGTCTCGATTGAAAGGAAAAAAGTTGTATTGTTGCTTTGTGGATTTCAAGAAAGCTTTTGACATGGTACCGCGAGGAAATCTTTGGAGACGCATGCAAAGCCTTCAAGTGCCGAGAGAATTTATGCATGCAGCCTTTCGCATCTACCAAAAAGTGATATGTCGATTACGTATGGGAGATGGAATCTCAGAATTTTTTGCAAGCACTATTGGTGTCAAACAAGGATGCCCACTTTCCCCAACCCTCTTTGGGCTACTCATTGATGAATTGGAATGCATGGTTCTTGACTTTATGCAGCAAGAAGAGGTTAAGATCGGAAATGCAGTGATCATGCTTTTGCTTTATGCCGATGATGTAGTGCTCTTGGCACATACCTTAGAAGATGCACAAAAGCTTATGAGTGTCTTGGAACGCTTTTGCCTACATAGCGGGCTGATCGTGAATGGATCCAAAACCAAGGTTATGCTTGTAAAGTCTCTCAATGATGAAAATCCATGCATTGTATATAACAATGAGAAACTTGAAGTGGTAGATCACTTCAAGTACCTTGGCCTTGAGGTTCCATCCAATCATAAATGGAAGGATTGTGCAATGCGTCGCTTGGAAGCCGGAAAGAGGGCCTATTATGTTAGGAAATAAGACGTAGCTAAATAGATAATTGAGTAGATTACTTAATGGAGAGAGACAGATTTACATACACGAGATTATAGAGTATAGAGAGAGAGAGAGAGAGAGAGAGAGAGAGAGAGAGAGAGAGAGAGAGAGAGAGAGTACACACGATATACGTGGTTCACCCAATGTGGGCTACGTCCACGGGAAAGCAGCCACTCAATGGCTTTAGTACTTCAAAACAAGAAGTAGTTTACAAAGGGATTATACCCTTAATGGAGCTCCCGCCTTGCTTCACTCTCACCTTGTTGCATCAACTTCACACTATGAAATGTGTGTAGAAATGGCCTCCTTTTATAGGCCAAAAGGGCTGCCCTCTCTTATGAGAGACAGCCATGTGTAGCTGCCCTTGTGCGAATAAGTCCAAATCGGACCCTCTAATCCGCCCATGTGTGGCCGCCCTTGAGAAGACAAGTCCGCTCTTGAATTCGGCCACCGGCCATTGAATTCGGCCATCGGCCACCGGCCATTGACTTTCGACCACCGGCCATCGACCATTGACTACCGGCCACCGGCCAACCGACCGGTTGTTTTCCGACCACTTTCCGGCCGCCGGCCGGCCATAATATTCCGGCGAAAAAAAAGTCTCGGGGGCCTCCGCCCCTGAGGCCTTTAAAGTTGCTCCTAATTCTTGTCCGTGAAAATTTTGGTTTCCTGTGAGTGATTTTCCTTCACGCACGATGGCTTCTCCTCATAATGGGGGCCTTACAAATGTGCGCTTTTACCACAGAAAATTACAAGGGTAAATCAGGCTCCATACTTAACAATCTCCCACTTGGAGACTGATCTCGAAACCAAACCTATGACTGCTTTCCATTCTGGCTTCTTATCCTTGAATGCCGATTGAAGATGAGCAAAAGCTCAACTTCTCCTTGTTGACCACCTTTGTAAACATGTCTGCAGGATTTTCACTTGTATGCACCTTTCCTGGCTTTAGCTGTCCCTCTTCCAAAAGAGTGCGTATGAAATGATATTTCACCTCAATGTGCTTCTTCCTTGAATGAAAGGCTGAGTTCTTCGCAAGATGGATAGCGCTTTGGCTATCACTGTACAAGACACAATTGTCTTGTTTGAATCCAAGCTCTTCTAAGAATCTGTGAAGCCACAGAATTTCTTTGCTTGCCTCCGTCATTGCTACATACTCTGCTTCCGTGGTAGAAAGTGAAACCACTTTCTGCAGGTTTGAAGCCCAGCTTACTGCTGTGCCTCCAACCGTGAACACATAGCCAGTAGTGCTCCTTCGAGTATCTTTGTCACCTGCATATCTGCATCAGCATACCCTTCTAGAAAAATATCAGTTCCTCCAAAATACAAAGCATTTGTTGTTGTCCCTTTTAGATACCTAAGTATCCACTTCACAGCTTGCCAATGCTCTTTACCTGGGTTGTCCATGAACCTACTCACAACTCCCACTGCATGTGCAATGTATGGCCTTGTCCAAACCATAGCATACATTAGAGAACCTACCGCTGCAGCATATGGAACTTTAGACATATAGGCTATCTCCTCTTGTGTCTTTGGACACATATCCTTCGTTAGTTTAAAATGACCAGCCAAAGGTGTAGAAACTGGTTTTGCATTTTGCATTGCAAACCTTTCTAGTACCTTCTTGATGTAATCTTCTTGACATAGCTTTATTGTCTTCTTCGTCCTGTCCCTTGATATTTTCATACCAAGTATCCTCTTTGCAGCACCTAAATCTTTCATTGAAAAAGATTTGGACAGCTCCTCTTTTAGGTCTTTGATGTCCTGCATGTTAGCACTTGCAATCAACATGTCATCAACATACAACATTAGGATGATGAATTTCCCATCTCCCAAATTCTTCGTGTAGACGCAGTGATCCGAGTTGCATCTTGTGAATCCATGATCCAACATCCATCGATCAAACTTCAAGTACCATTGTCTTGATGCTTGCTTTAAACCATACAAGCTAATCTTTAATCTGCAAACCATTTTCTCCTTACCTTTTACTTCATACCCCTTTGGTTGAAGCATATAGATTTCCTCCTCTAAGTCACCGTGAGGGAATGCTGTATTTACATCCATTTGCTCGAGATTTAAATCATGAGCAGCCACAAGGCTTAAAACAAGCCTAATTGAGTTCATTTTTACAACAGGAGAAAATATTTCATTGAAGTCAATACCTTTCTTTTGAGAAAAACCTTTTACCACAAGCCTAGACTTGTACCTTTTCTTCCCACCTTCTTCTTCCTTTAACTTGTACACCCATTTGTTTTGAAGTGCCCGCTTACCTTTAGGCAACTCAACCAACTCCCATGTTTGGTTGCGATGTAGTGAGTCCATCTCCACTTGCATGCTCTTCGTCCATTCTTCTTTGGATTCATGTTGGATAGCTTCTGCATATGATTCCGGCTCTCCAGAATCTGAGATCAAGAGATGGTTGAAGGAAGGAACAAACCTTTGTGGAGGTCTACTTGCTCTTGTAGATCTTCGGGGAATAGGTTGAGGCTCCTCATTTGGTTGACGTTGTTGCACATTGTCACCGTTTGTAGTCCTTGAGTCTTCACCGTCCTCAAGCTCCATGTACTCATCACCTGTTTCTTTTGTTTGTTTTCTTTCCAAGTAATCTTTGTACATATTTTGTTCGTTAAAAATTACATCCCTACTCCTTAAGATTTTACCATCTTCAGGATTCCATAGGCGATACCCAAAGTCTCCTTCTCCATAGCCAATGAAGAAACACTTTTTGGACTTTGCATCTAACTTTGATCTTAGGCTTCTATCTATGTGCATGAAAGCCTCACACCCAAACACTTTGAGAAATGCATAATTCACCGGTTTACCTGTCCATGCCTCTTCTGGAACTCCCCCATCCAATGCCGTTGAGGGTGACCGATTGATTAAGTACACAGACGTATTTACAGCTTCCACCCAAAGATCAAGCGGTAGGCCTGCATGTAGCCGCATGCTTCGTGCTCGTTCCATGATTGTCCTGTTCATCCCTTCCGAAATCCCATTTTGTTGAAGGTGTCCTTGGGTTGTCCTTTGCCTCCGAAGGCATTGCTAGCACAAAAGCTTTCAAAAGCTTGGCTGCAATATTCGCCTCATTGTCGGATCTGAGGCATTTAACCTTGTACCTGTTTTCATTCTCCACAAAGGCTTTCCACCTTTGAAATATGGAAAATACATCGGATTTATTCTTCATGACATAAACCCATGTTTTTCTAGTCGCATCGTCTATGAATGTTACATCATAGTACAAGAGCCACCAAGTGATGGTGTACTTGCAGGACCCCAAACACAGAATGAACCAACTCAAGTTTTTTATTTTTTTCTTTCATTTCTGATTTTTGAAATTTACCCTCTTTTGTTTACCATAAAAACACAATCTTCACAGAACTCTAAGTCCACTTCTTTCAAACCTGGTAGAAGCTTCTTTGTTTGAAGGATTTGCTTCCTTTGGCACTCATATGCCCAAGTCGGTAGTGGCACACCGCACTGTCAACTTCTGTAGTTGCTGCACAAGCTGAAGGTTGCGTGCTAACAGTACACAAGTAAAGTGTACCGACTTTTTCACCCTTGGCAACCACCAAAGCCCTTTGAGATCTTCACCGTTGTTTCCGAATGCAATGTTGTGTCCTTCATCGTCCAATTGTCCTGTAGAGATCAAATTTTTGCGAAGAGAAGGAACATGCCTAACATCTTAAGCTTCCATTCATTTCCAATAGCAGTTTTGACAGAAACTGTACCTTTGCCGACAATCTCACAAGCTTCATCATCTCCCAAGTATACATACCCAAAATTACCTTTGGTGTAGTCTTGAAAATGTTGCTTGTGTGGTGTCGCATGGATTGAAGCCCCGGAATCTACTATCCAGGAATTAGAACACATTGTCTAATGAGAGAATTAGAGCATCTTGCTCTACTTTACCTGCCACATTGGCCTCCGATGTTGGCTTGTTGTCTTGAGACTCTGTCTCCTTCTTCTTCTTGGACCAGCAATCCTTCTTGACGTGGCCCTTCTTGCCGCAGTTCCAACATTCAAGAACTGACTTGTGGTGACTTGCTCCGCTTGAGCGATCACGACCCTTTTGGTTTTGAGCCTCTCCTTAAGCCTTCCTCTTGTTTCACATGATAGTGCAGCACTTGATGATTCTCCTGTGCTTCTCCTTCGCATTTCCTCGCTTAGGAGAACACCCACAGCATCATCAAACTTAAGAGTATTTGTGCCAGAGATAGAATTACTTACAGCCATCACAAGGCTGTCCAACTATCTGGTAGAGATGATAGTATAAGGAGAGCTCGCACTTCGTCATCGAAAATTTTTTCACTGATCGAAGTTGACTTATGTTTGTGTTAAAGCATTTAGGTGTTCTGCAACTGAACCATTCTCTGCCATCTTTAGATTGAACAAGCGCTTCATAAGAAATACCTTATTGGATGCCGATGGTTTCTCGTAGAAGTCGTCAAGTGACTTCATCAAGTCCTCCGTGGTATTCATCTCCGAAACATTGAAGGCCACCGTTGACGCCAAGCTTAACCGGATTGTTCCCAGTGCTTTCGATCAAGGACAATCCATGCTTCATCTGCCATTGTTGCGGGCTTCTTCGCAAGACCGCCTAGTGGCAAATAGAGGTCCTTCTGGTAGAGATAGTCTTCAATCTACATCTTCCAATGTTGGTAGTTTTTGCCGTTGAACTTCTCAATCTTGAGCTTCCCTTCCTCCGCCATAACCCACTCAATTCAAGGAATCCTTTCCTTGAGATAATTAGCTACGAGCAAACCTTGCTCTGATACCAGTTGTTAGAAATAAGACGTAGCTAAATAGATAATTGAGTAGATTACTTAATGGAGAGAGACAGATTTACATACACAAGATAGAGAGTATAGAGAGAGAGAGAGAGAGAGAGAGAGTACACACGATATACGTGGTTCACCAAAGTGGGCTACGTCCACGGGAAAGCAGCCACTCAATGGCTTTAGTACTTCAAAACAAGACAGTAGTTTACAAAGGGATTATACCTTAATGGAGCTCCGCCTTGCTTTACTCTCACCTTGTTGCAATCTTCACACTATGAAATGTGTGTAGAATGGCCTCCTTTATAGGCCAAAAGGGCTGCCCTCTCTATGAGAGACAGCCATGTGTAGCTGCCCTTGTGCGAATAAGTCCAAATCGGACCCTCTAATCCGCCCATGTGTGGCCGCCCTTGAGAAGACAAGTCCGCTTTGATTCGGCCACCGGCATTGAATTCGGACCATCGGCCACCGGCCATTGACTTTCGACCACGGCCATCGACCATTGACTACGGCCACCGGCCAACCGACGGTGTTTTCCCGACCACTTTCCGGCCGCCGGCCGGCCATAATATTCCGGCGAAAAAAAAGTCTTCGCGGGGCCTCCGGCCCCTGAGGCCTTTAAAGTTGCCTCCTAATTCTTGTCCGTGAAAATTTTGTTTCTGTGAGTGATTTTCCTTCACGCACGATGCTTCTCCTCATAATGGGGGCCTTACAAATGTGGCTTTTACCACAGAAATTACAAGGGTAAATCAGGCTCCATACTTAACATATATGCATTTGAGAACATGTGCAATGTAGGAGAGATCAAGTGTTGGGCTCTTAAAAGTACCGCTTTGACACATTGGTGACAGGTGCTTCTTTATGGAGTGGAGGTGTGGGGTGGAAGCATGGGAAGTCTACTTGGAAAGATTTTGAGAATGTCCAAAAGCGTTTCTCACCAACTTTCTCCAAGTCAAGACACAACACCCTACATGCTCTTACTTCTTGAGTTCGGATTGCTTCCATTGAGGTCTTGGGCATGCAAAGGGTTGTGGAGTACATGCGTAAGACACAACGTAGCCCTTTGCATCGACTTCCTAGAATCGCATATGAAGCAAGTCAAATGGTTCAAAAGACATGCAAGAGCAAAATAACTAAGTTCGGGTGTGGAAGCTTGATATCAAGAAATGGTTTGGAAGATGGGATGCATGTCACTTGGTCAAGGATGCGTCGATCGACTCCCAAGTTAATGAGGCCTTCTTACAACGCCAATGTATCACGGCTTGGGAGAAATCCGGAGGTTCTCGCTTCAGCCATTACACCACACACGTTGCCCCAACTACAAATCTCTCTTCTTCTCGGAACGAGGTAACCGAACCCATTCCTACATCCTTGAGCCCATCCCGTTGAGTGCGATCCGCACCATTGCCTCCATTCGTCTTAGCTCCCATTCTCTACGCTGCGAGAATGGACGTTGGGGCACTGGCGAGGAGTGTCATCGACTTTGCACCTTATGCCCTTGTCGAGTGCGAGAGAGTGAGTACCACACACTACTTGAGTGCTCAGCTTTTGACCACATTAGGTCCTCTTTTCCCCATATATTCAGCCATGATCTCTCCCTACATACCTTCCTCTCCCAACCAGGATGTGGACTCTCTGTTGCGACGCTCATTTCAGCCATTTTTGAGCATCGAGAGTCACTTATGAACTCTACTCACACCACGTGACATGTTCATTTGGTCCCATAGGTCATATTTGACCTCCCAAGACGATAATAGAACTATCTATCTATCTATCTATCTGTCTCTCTCTCTCTCTCTCTCTCTCTCTCTCGCGTTTTCCCTACACACCCACCCCACCTCAGTTGACCTTTCTCCCTCTTCCCCTCTCTCCCCTCTCGGCCCTCTACAACTCCCTCTCTCTCCCTCACTCTCTGTGTCTGGATAGCCCATGCGGGTGCAAGAAACTCTCTCTCTCTCTACAACTACACACACACAACCTTAAACTCTTACCCACACACCCCTCACCCCTTCAGTCTCTCCCTGGCCCGCTACTCGTCCTCACCCCCCCCCATCCCGTTGACCTTACCCCCCTTCCCTCGCTCTCGGTGGCCATGGGCTGGCCCGAGCTCTCTCTCTCTCTCTCTCTCTCTCTCTCTCTCTCTCTCTCTCTCTCTCCCGATAACAACCCAAAGGTGTAGTTGCACCGAGGCCTCTCTCTCTCTCTCTCACACACACACACACACACACACACCACAACACACACACACACACACACACACACACACAACACACACCACACACACACCGTCACATACTCCCCCTCACACTCTCGCTACCAACTCTCTCCCTCTCCCTCTTGCGTTCTGTGTAGCCCATGCGGGCCGCCATGCAACATCACAGGACCGCTCTCTCTCTCTCTCTCTCTCTCTCTCTCTCTCTCTCTAACTACACACACACACACACACACACACACACACACACTCCCCTCCCCTTGTCCAGCACCCGCTCCCTCCATCTCTCTCATTCTTGTTCTCCCTCTCTCTGTTTCCCTGCGCAGCAGGCACCATTATATACACACACATACACACACACACACACACATATTTATATATGTATATAAATAACTATATACTCCCTTTTTCCCACCCACACTCATCCGCTTAACACCCACACTCAACCCGAGCCATACACTACACACACTCACAACACTTATATATTATATATATATATAATATATATAATATATATATATATATATTATATATTAACACTCACACATTACTCACGCACTCACAATCAAACAACATGCATGCCATACGCACACATGAAAGAAAACAAGAAAACCAAAGGAATTGACGTCATCAACAGAAAGAACAAGAGGCCAAGTTGCGCTGAATGGCATAAAATGGTAACCATCTTTTTGCAACATTTTTCAGCCTACTCAACGTCCTCTTCCTTATATGTGTATATATTTTTCTACGCTATTAAGTTATCTAGAGTAAATTCCCCCTCTTCGTTTAACCTTTGTGGCGACACATACACTGTACTCTTCCCAAAAATGTCACCTTAGTCATATATTTATATTACCACCCTTTTTTTTTTTGCTTTGTAAATAAAATTAAGCATACAATAACCAACTATCTACCCCCAAACTTTCTTACCTCTTGTGAATTAGTAGTAGAAAAATAATATATCCATCTTCCGTCCCATATAGATAAATTACCATGGAAAATCAACTCTCCACTTGTCTTTACCAAAGATTATGGTCCATCTCTACAAGTCTTCTATGCCCCCTACATAGGTGGCCCAATATCTCTTATGAATATACATATAGTTTTTCTCCTTTCAAAAAGACTCAAATTGTATATTCTTTTCACAAGAAAATAATATTGGGCCCTCCTCTATTTGTTTAAGCATCATACCCTTTTGAAAAAGCATGATTCCCCTTGGATGTATACAAGCAAAGGGCCCATACAAGAAGACTTGGAAGCAAAAGGTTCCCTAGCCTAGTGTGGACCTTCAAAACCAAATTCCTTGGTGCATGGGCATGAAGAATAGTCCAAATTCATATCAAACATGTTGAGAAGGTCAAAATTGCCTTTTGAAGCATGGCATTCCGAGCTATAGGTAAAAAGTTATGGTCAAAATAGTGTAAATCTGTCAGATTCGCAGCAAAAGGGAACTGTAAATCAAGTAAATCAAGAGGGAGAGATCTTATTTTTCCCCTACTCATCTTCTAGAAGAGCAATGAGTGTTCAAGGTCACTTGCATGTGATGGGACCAACCTAAAGATGCTTTCTAAATGCCAAGACAGACAAGTTGAGATACCCCGCAGGAGCCACCCGTAGGGCCTCATGGTGGGGCCCACCTACATTATGCACCCCTATGGAGCCTTCACGGTCTAAAATGATATTTTTGGTGAATAAATAGTCCCTTTTATGTCCAATATTCAATGAGTGGTCAAAGGACACTTAATTAGGGCTAATCACTCACCCTAAGTAAATGTAGCATAATCCCACTCCTACACAACTATAAATAGCCCCCCTTGGAGAGACTCAAGGACACCTATATTTTCAACTTCATGTTGTTCTTGATCAATAGTAGAGAAAACCCCAACTCTCCCTCTTTCACATCCTCCCTCCTAACCCTCCTCTTTGGAGGAAGTGAAACTCTATCCTCCACTCTTTCTATTCTACAATCTCTTACTCCATCAACCCAATAAATCATTTGTAGCACCTCAATAACTTGTAAATACATCATGATCTCTCTCATGGTTATGTTAATGATCATTAAATCATCTTCGAAACATTCAAGGGTCGCAATTCATGATGGTTAGCCAGCGTCTGTCTTCCCCTTAAAAGGTGTGCGAGAAATCAAGTAAGTGTTCTATTCTCAATTTACCATTGGTTTGTTTCTCCACACTTATTCAATTGGTCTAAAGAAATTTCTCACTCCAACTCTCTTTTGCTTCATTACATATGCATGTGGCTACCTCTCATGGTGATTTTATTGTGTCACGGCATTGCATAGATGGAGATGAGCTCTCTATGCAAAGTGTGTTAGTTCGATGTAGGTGATTCTCTTGTGTGTTTGAGAGGCAAGTCTTGTGCGCATGATTTTTTATGAGTGCTTGAGAGAGGAGGAGTTTGGATGTATCATGGGTATTCTTAATGGGGAGAAGGTGAATGCTATTCCACAAATTGCATATTTCATTTGATGCACGGCATTGGGTTGCATAATCGTTGATGGTGTCAAGTGTCCAAAGTGTATATAGAGTAAGGGGTTTTCAAAGTGTGTTGCTTGAGTGGGTGAGTGCAAGTGTTATTTTGATTGGTTTCCTTCTCCACTCCCAAAAGAAGGTGGTGCCCCAAGTAGTGTGCGTACCTCTTTACGAACATTTTGTGAGGGTAAGCCCATTGGTTTGGGTTTAGAGGCCCCATTTCAAAAAGCTCGCCTTCAGCGCGTCACCGACACCGAAACGAGCAAAGACGCCAAAGGCATGCCCCGGCGAATGTACCACACCGATGCAACAACTAAGTCCACCGTTCTCATTGGCATGTCATCCACGACGCCCTCTTTAGTGAAATCCGTAGGCTATCATCATTTTTTCCAGTTTTAAACCAATTTTTGTAGAAACTCCCAATATGTAAATTATCACCTCTCTCTAGGTGATCGTTACAAAGGCCCACCTAGGAGTTTTCATTTTTAAAATACTTAATCCTTAAGTTTTCATTTTTTATAGTGATAGATGCCATGATTGCAATTGAGAAATTCTTGCAATCACTTGGGATGTCAAAGGAGTATAGTGAGGAGCTCTTAGAGTTGACAGAGTATGCCATGGGGAGGTTAGTATGGCTTTCAACATCAGCCTCATGGTATTTGCATTCTACTTTCCTCATGAGACCAGATTGGCCACATCCACTGTCGGTCACAATGTGGAAGATCAAAGGGGAAACATCTATTTTGGGTATAGATGAGGTGAGTTTGAGTAGATGGACTGAGGAGATCGTCAAAGGCCTTTGTAAAGGATATTCAGTATCTTAGTTATGATCGCTTCCTGAGACGATATAGTACACTGCAGACACTTGCACACACAGTTACAAAGAGTGTCTTGGAAAGTGGAGAGGAGGATGCCTCGTACACAAGGATGAATATCCCCCTACCATTTCCTTATAGACTTTGGTTACTTTAGATGCTCATTTACACCTTTGTACCAGCTAGAGTTTTTTCCCTATTCTATGTTATATCCCTATGGGGGTTTTTGCTGCAGTTGTATCATGATGTATTAGGGCTTTGTCTATGCTTTTTATATTATATGTGATATAATTGGGACATGCCCAACTTTTTGCAGAGAGAGAGAGAGAGAGAGAGAGAGAGAGAGAGAGAGAGAGAGAGAGAGAGAGAGAGAGAGAGAGAGAGAGAGAGAGAGAGAGAGAGAGAGAGAGAGAGAGAGAGAGATGTTGGGGTATAGGCGCCTGTGCCTTGCCCGACTGCCCAGATTCTAGGCGCCCACTGACTTGTATACCTTATACATAGCATAAGTGTATAGGGGGTTGCTCACTCATTGAGTCTCCCCACCCACATCGTATGTGTGTCTCCTTCTCTCTCTCTCTCACTCTCCGTCTGTGGTGCTCCCCGATACCCTTCAATTGGTATCAGAGCGTAGGTGCAGAGGGAGCGCATGTGTGCACAGTCACGACGACAGCGGAGAGCCAGTTTCATTCCCGAAATCGCGTCCGCACGCGCGCACTTTCAAGAGTGCAAACAGGGTTTCGACTTCGGCATCGGCAAATTCAGCTTTCCGAGAGCGTTTCCACCAGGTGTCCTGGCATTTTACGCCCATTTCGAAGCCATTCGAGACATCAGAAACCTCATTCGAGCTACGGTTGAGGTGCTGCATTTTTCAGCCCTCTTTTGGCAGTTTATGCTGCGTTTTTGGATCGAAACGGAGGTTTTTTGGCATAGCTTTCACACCCGGACTCGGATACATGTGATCCAGGAGTCTACCTTGGGGTTTTGGCACACTCTGGACGCGCTCGTCTTATCAGAATTTTAAAATTCTGAAAGCTGAATTTTCTGCAGCAGTAGCAGTTGTTTATTGTGTGTCGAGGATTCCACACATGGTTTGCTCTTAGATGTGAGAGTGATATTTGCTGCAAGTTTCCTCACAGGTAGGGATACAATGTATGCCTTATGTGGTTTGATGCTCAGGGAGACTAATGTGATTGCATTTTGATCTCGGCAATGTATGTCTCAAGCATGTTTTTTGGCAGTCACAGGTAGAGCAGATATTTATGTACTAGATTTGCAGGTGTTTGCAATGATGTATGCAAAGTGTGGAGATTTGGTACATGCATTTGGAGTACGGTTTGATGCGCTTTGGTTGCTCATGGTTTTGAGTGTGCAGTCAGTTTGGTTACTGGTTTTGTGGCCGTTTTATTGACGAAACTCTGGCAAAATTTTCCCAGGAGTTTTATGCGCATCATTTATGCGATCTAGGTAGAGATTGCGGGTTGCACTCAGCATTTACGTGTGGTGTTCTCTGCAGGTGGGAGATTTGTGCGTGTGTATGCATCGATACTGCACAGTGTGGGCTTGGTGATTAGCTCACGGTTTGACAGGCGTACAAATATCTTGACACACTCACAAGAGTGAATGTTGTGATGTATGCTTGTGTGGCTACGAGCTAGGTAGCCGGATTCGAGCACTAATGGCTTGAGGTTTTTCAACAGGTTTCAACTACAGGTTTACAAGTTTACAGGCAGGTTTGAGGGCTTATTTGGGCGCTGAATTTTCAGTCATTGTTTCCTCTTTGCAGGTGTCCATGTATGACTCAGTTGTAGGCTGCTTTGGGACACATTTGTGACTTGTTTATGCAGCTGTTTAAGAGCTGAATTTTGGGGTTGTTTTGGGACTGATTTACAGCCATATTTGCAGACTTTTGTTGATGCGATTTGAGCCAGTTTAGGGCTGATTTGGTTGACATTTGCTACTCATTGTTGGTTGCTTCTTTGCGAGCATTATGGCTGATTTTTCATTTGACTTCCAGCGTTATGGTCTGAAATAGTTTGATGGTGCAGATTTTGTTGCTTGGAAGGAGCATATGCTTGTTGCATTGGCGGATTTGGGGCAGGATAAACCCTTGTGTGGTTTATCGGCAAATCCCAAGTCTATGAGTGATGATGATTGGCAGGATCTTGATGAGTTAGCCATGTCTACGATTTGTTTGCATCTGGTTGAGTCTGTTTACTGGCAGGTCTCGAGGGAGACTACAACTCATGCTTTATGGCAGAGTTTACATGCTATGTACGCGACATCCATGTCTACAGGGAAGTCTAGTCCCACTTCTATGTCCATGGGAGAGATTGATCCCACACGCAAGTCTCGACGGCATAGAGACTTGACATGTTGGCATTGTGGACATAGAGGGCACATTAGGCGTCGATGTTTCAGGCGTTTGAGACAACGGAGGCGACATATGCGTGATGCAAATTTGGGCATGACAGATGCTAGTGAGATCAGTACGGTGGTTACTGAGTATGATTGTGACGGCGATGTCACATTTACATCTAGCTTGTCTTCAGACGATCTTATGTCTACGGATTGCATATCGGATTGCACATTGTCTTCACATTGGTTACTAGATTCAGATGCTACATTCCATGTCACGTCGCATCGTGAGTGGTTTAGCATGTTTTCTAGTGGGAGACTTGGTTGTGTGCACATGGATGATGGTGCTGTGTAAAACATTGAGGGTGCAGGAGACGTATGTTTGTCCTTGCCCATTGGTATGAGATTTACCCTGCGTCATGTGTGTTATGTACCAAATCTGAGATGGGATTTGATCTCAGTCAGACAGTTACGGGATAGTGGATGTCGGGTATCGCTGCTTGAGTGATCTTTTGCGTTGCATTTGGGTTCGCTAGTGATTGCGAGAGGTGCCAAGAGTGGTACAGGTTACCCATTGCATGTGGATCACGGGAGAGACAATGTTGTCTCTGTGATCACGCAACCAGGTAGAGAGCGAGAGAGCAGGCGAGTCTCTTTTGCTTGTGGGTTGCAGGATGCTTTGCATGGAGTGCAGAGTAGTGAGCTCGTTGTGCACACAGTTGGGGCACGACTTGAGCAGTCACATAGAGAGGTGACAGAGTCAGACATGCATGCTTTGCTAGTGACTGAGCAAAGCAAAGAGTCAGTTGTGCGAGATACTTCTATGCAGGATAGACAGGTAGAGAGGTCTTGCTCTAGTGAGTCACGACAGGAGGACGTTGTGCAAGAGTCTATGCATACGGAGTTAGAGCATGAGAGCTCTAGTGAGTCACAACAGATTGAGTGGTCATGTTTGCAGTGGATGATTGTAGAGGAGACTGAGATGTCAGCGATTATGCAGTCATTCCTTTCTATGCTCGACAGTGAGCATGGGGATATAGTTGCGCAGGATATGTCTTCCAGTAGACACCTAGAGCAGCTGGTTTGCTATGAGGTTGCACGACAGGTTGATGCGTCTTTTGTGGACAGTCAGGAGATGCATGTGGCTGACACTTCTTGTCAGTTAGAGATGCCTATTGCTAGGGATATATATGTTGATGCATGCTCCATAGAGCTAGTAGGGCCCGCTAGCATTGCATCAGCATTCGGTGGTCTCATGTATGAGATGCTGATCTTGAGACCGGATATCGCAGCTGCAGTGGGATCATTTGCAGTTGGGGTTGTCAGTCGTTTGTTGACTGATGATGGCATAGTGCACGAGGGAGATATGCAGGTATTGCGTATATACTTGCAGTACGTGTGCGGTACGTCTAGTGGTGTATGGAATTACATGGGAGCAGGACAGCCGGATGCACACGATCATAGCCAGCCAGTGGGCATTGGTTGAGAGCGGTTTTCTCTCACCTTTTGAAGTCTTTAGACTAGGTTCCCTTGCTTAAAGGCACAGTCGCCTTTAAGTGGGAGGTTGTTGGGGTATAGGCGCCTGTGCCTTGCCCGGCCGCCCAGAGTCTGGGCGCCCACTGACTTGTATACCTTATACATAGCATAAGTGTATAGGGGGCTGCTCACTCATTGAGTCTCCCCACCCACATCGTATGTGTGTCTCCTTCTCTCTCTCTCTCTCTCACTCTCCGTCTGTGGTGCTCCCCGATCCCCTTCAAGAGAGACCTCCACGTGGTGGGCCCTACGCGGTGGATTTCTTTTTCACTATGATGAACTGCTCCCCACCTTAACGAACCACCGTAATTTTGACTATGGTGTCTGACTAAGGTTTACAGAGCTCTACTTGGCGGCTTGTCACAAATTGCTGAAATATCAAGTCACGAAGCCATGAAGGCATGAGGGACATCCAAAAACTCTCCAGTTATTTGCATATATGGCTATGAGCCGGATTCGTGTGCACTACTAGCAACCTACCACAAGTGGGCGACAAGGTTAGTCAATTTCCAGTTACATTTGTTTTCGTCTATGTTTTCGTTTTCATTTTGGAAAGAGTCTCTCTGCTGTGCAAAGCAAAGTGCTTGGGCAGTCTCCCTTCAAAGACACTCTACAAAGCATGCTTTGCCTGTCTTCATGTGAAGCACTACTTCTCCCTGGTGCCAAGGTACTTGGAATCATGAGCAAGGGCACACAAGCTTGCAAAAATTGGCAAATTAGGGCATCTTACCTCACAGAATCCCTACTAGTTTAGATTGTGCAAGGCATTAATGGTTTTGGATCTAACGTTTGAGGCTATCATTCTCGCCAAGGGCATAAAAATCTGTATGCACGGCATGCTAACAAGGTGGCATGAATTCCACCACTTTAGAGATTATGCTTCCGCTATCACACCAGACACTCTGTCTCACTAACAAACTAAGTTCTGGATTGTTTAAATTTATGGTTGCAGTCAATGCACAATACCACTAAATGGAACCTAAGTCTATGACTTATTTTACAGGCAAAGTGCCATATTAAGTCATTTTTGCCAAGTCATGACCCGATACATGGTAAGTGGGTCAAGTTGTGGCTTGTGTTTGGTGTTCCCTCTCTTAATGAGATAGTAATACAGGAAAATTGCTGCATGCTTATAGTATAAGCTGCAAGTCAGGCATCAGATGGGACAGAGCACATAAATTGGGCACAATATATACAAATGCGTCAGTTAAAGAAACTTCCTCAGCCCAACATTCTCTATCTCTCTTATTTCTCTCCATGAATAATCAAAACTTTCTATGCAGTATTTGATACATGTTTCGGAGTCATCATGAGCCAAGGTACTCTAAACTCTCAGCTAGAAATTGGGCAAGGCGCCATCCACATTAATCTTCATCGGTTCGACAATAACACTAATTGCCATGAGGGCTATGAGCCACACACGCTGGCTAAGAACCATTATTAAATTTAGGGTAAGACCCACCTATTGGTATTCCTTGGATGATTGTTCTCACGATCGAACAGCTCTACCTAGTGGAGTAGACATTGACAAGGAAGAGTCTTGTCATTACGGATGTTTAGGGTGTCATTTTTGCACTACATGTTTTCAGTGCGACACTCAAGTTGAGTTTTTGCTAATCTTCAACTCACAACAGCTGATCTCTACAAGAAAGTATAGATGCAGCAATCAGTTGTGATAGCATGGCTGTCCATAAGAGCTCAGCAGTTCACTTGTGTGGGTCTCCTGCTCTCTCTATAGCACTACGGAGTGTCTATGGACATACTGTTTTGGGGTAAGACCCGATGAGTGATTGCTACATCACCCCATAGGCATTATGGATCACAGTTTGATCTGCACAGTGATCTCTCCCAGTTATACTTTCAAGGAAATAATTCCGCTATCTACCAAACACGGTAGAGGATGGACACACTTTTCAAGTTGATTCCAATTATTCTGTACACGGTTGACCACGTTGGTTACCGTTATCTACTAGTTGAGCAGTTTCTACAAAGAGTCTTACCAACGGGTTTGACTACATAGATTCTAATCCAAGGGCTTGGATTGCAAAGGCAACACCCAGGGTTCCCAGTGCAATGCTGTTTGTTTCTTTCAGGTAGGGGACATGCTCCTCTCCATTTGAATACAGGTAAGTGTACATTACGTTTAAATCTCCAGGTACGCATCTATTGATTTGGTGTTATTCCATTTTTAGTGTGCTTTGCTTGGTTTTTCAAGACGTCTAAGTAGCTTGAATGCTACAGAGCCATGCGAAGGGCATGTCGGCACAAAGTATTTTGGGCAAAGTGTCCAATCTATCTTTCTGTCTTATGTTGTTACGAACCTACTTGTAGGAATCAATTTGGCACATGTTGTCACATGGGATACAACATGGTCTAGGAACTCAAGGAGTTCGGTTTAGTCAGTGTGGAGCAAGATAATGAGGGTCCCTCTCACTCTCGTCGCGGAGTGTTTTGCAGTTCCTCCACACACAAGTACATCTTGTACTTGAAGGATGTTCTTTTTTATACATCCTTACATGAGACATATTCCACATGTGGAGAATATGAGTCTCTGGACTGACACTAGCGCCGTTATTTCAATTATGTGTCACGACAAAGTCCCTAGATGCTTCTCACATCTGTTTTCTAGACCATTTTTAGCACGACGTATCAAGAGCAATTTCATGTCCAGAAATTGTCGGACACTTAGAATGATCTGTTAAGGTACAAGTGCTGCTAAACAACATTATAGATGGTTGCTTATACATATACCAAGGCTATAAGTTGTTAATGAAAAAGTTTCATTGTCTGTACCGAGAAGTGATCAATGTTTCACCTTCTATTGTGATTCAGACGTTTCAGCAATGCTTCAAAAGATTGCAACTAAAAGTATTTAGTTTCTTTTTAGAAATATTTACATTCCTTTTAATGCGTGCTAGGCGCATCACATTTTCCATAAGTATTGGCAAGGATCATTATGGATATACAGGTTCGGGTTAGTTTTTGCTAAATGCATGCACACTAGGTGTTATGGGCCCTAGTGTTTAGCAAAGGCTGATTTGGAACGGCATGCATATTCCTCAAGTTGTTGCTTATGAAGCATTTTGCACTCTATGTGTACTATCTCTATGAGATTACTTTTGGGTCTACTATTCACCAATAGAGGTCATGGCTCGGTTTGGGCGTTTGTGGATTTTTTCAAGTTAACCACGTTGGTTATTTTGGACATTGTTGATTCCTCACCAATGTTATAAAATACTGTGATTCCCCGTTTACCAGTCATCTGGGACGACTGTCTGTAAACCGTGAGGAAAACACACCTCAGTACTGTCAGTTATCCAAGGGGATAGGCAGATTACAAAGAGTAATCTTGTGCTAAAGGATCTGCTAAGAGCATACGTTAGCACAACGCATTTCTGAATAGATGATTTTCTCCCTATTCTAGAATTTGCTTAAGTACGGTTTTCGACTTTGAACACCTGTTGTGGTGAGTTTAGAGATTGTGTCAATACTTTCATACGTCAAGGACTTACCAGGTGTGCTGACAAAGTATGTTGGCAAGTAACCTTCATTAAGGATGAACATGTAGTTCTTTGTGTTCCAAACTATTCAGAATTCTAACACGAGGACACTCCCTATCTATGAACTTTTCAAGATACTCAGGCGAGTAGGAAATCTGGCTCACAACTCCATCGAAAGTTACACCAAGGTTTCCTTGCATTATTCTAGTACCGTCAGAAGATCTGAAAACTGGTTATGCCTTTGGACAACTCTTAGTTGTGGCTACTCCTTTACAGTACTCAAGTGAGTTATAAATGGAGTTACCATTTAGACCCAAGTGACTCTTAGTTGTGGCTACTCCTTTACAGTACTCAAGTGAGTTAAAAATGGAGTTACCATTTAGACCCAAGTGGTGGCAAACGGACAACAATGTTGAAAATCAAGATGTTGCTCTTGGTTTCATTGAGCCTTCTCACTACACCAATTATCGGTCATACAGACAACTGGCTCACTTATGGGACGTCAATAAAGAAAACATCAGTATTCTTAAGAAGATATTACTACTTGTGTTTTCGAAGATGAAAACTCTTCCTTAAGGGGGGAGGAATGTCAAGACAAGGGTCCTACGGGGCAAGGCCCAACCTAGGGGGTCAGGGACCTATGCCAAGGGCCTAGATTGGACCAGTGCGGACTGGGGATCCGCTTAGGGCAAGAGATAGGAGCTAGGCCTATATAAGGGGTGGTAGGGAGGAGGATCCTATGTTCAATTACCCTAGGTCTTATATTGAGACCTTGTGTGCACCTCTTGAGCTGGGCTGCATTGTCACCCACATCATTCGTTTTAACTCCATTGTCACCCAATATCCATTGTCGTTTTGTACATTGCTACATGAAATGGAGTCAATGAAACTCCTAGGTCATCGAGTACTTGATGATGCCATGGGAAATAGTGGCACAACCTGCACACAAACACTTATGATTAGACATTGCACATCCATGTCCTCAATTGTATAAAGAGCAAGAATCTTGATGGTACACAAAGGTGAAGGATGCCACTTACTGCTATACTGCTCCACCTGCTTGTCGGCTTAATGTGGAAGAAATGTTGAAAAGCTTGAGAGGGAAGTAGATCCTCTCTAGAGAGCTTAATGGAGAAGAAGCAAGAAACCTATTGAGGAAAGAAAGAGGGATGATGTAACAGAAGGATATGTTGTATACTTCAGATTTAGCTAAAGGTGTTTAGTGAAGCCCATGGAGTAATGGAGAACTTCAGTTTGAGGAGAATGCAGCCCTCAAGAATGCAGTAAGCTTGAGGAGGGAAAGGAGGTTCAAACTTCTGTTTTGCAGAGCTTTTGGGAGGGAAAACTGAAAGGAAGGAAAGAGAAACCAAGTGAAGTGAAGAGAAGTGAGACATGGGACAGTAGAGAGAGAGGGAAGGAATGATCAACACATTTTTGGAGGGGACCCCTTTTAGAAGAGAGGGGGGGAGAAACTAATAGACACAATAGAGAGAGAAAGGATTGGTTTTTACTCAACTATTTAGAGAAAAGTTCATTTTTTTGAATTTATAAAAGATTTTCTCTTTGTATTTTATAAAAGAGTACAAGTTTGACCACTTACTTTTAGGCCCTACCATACCCACCATTTTAGTCCACATGGCATCCACCGGCCTTTTGCCCCTTCCATAATCTTCTTTTTAATCCCATGGCAAATAAAGAGGCCCCCTTAGACCCCATTCCCTTCCTAGTGCAAACAACCCTTTTTAGACGTTTTTGGCCCTAACGGGAGCTTAAACTCCTCAATTAGCATTTAATTTAAGTAGTGATGATGTTAACAGTCCGCTTTGGGTAATCAAGCTTCAGAATCTTGTTCAAGTTGTAAGATTCAAGTGTTTAAGCTTCATTGATTGTCTCTATTGCAACTCTCTTTCTCACAGAGTCTCAGAGTCCCAAAGGCCCCGTGTCTTCTCTGCTCACGTTTTGAACACAAAGCCCCCGACAATGCCTCAACCACTAGTGGTAGGGCACCTAGTTCTACTGGAACATTGCCACATGGTACTATAGCCTTGTCTCTAATGAGCCATGAGATCATAGAGACCAGAGGCTTCTCCATGTCCCGCCATCCATTAGCATGATCGGACCTCCCATGATGATCCAATGAAGGTTCCCATATCTCAACTCCATAGAGAAATTCAAAAACCACCAAAGTGTCAAAGAGCCAAAGCTTCATCCGAGGCTCCTAAAATAGAACCTGTGAACACATTCTCTCCAATCTACCCAATGTTGCATGGGCTCTGGTGAGTTTAGTCTCTCATGTCTCCTCAATGAAAATGTTGGTCCACTAAAGACTACCCCAAGGTATGTGTGAGAATGTGTATACTCCCCTGTCTCCTGGTCGTATTTGAATGTGGGTGATGACCTCTTGATCCATTGTGGGTGGTATTAAACACCATAATCTTGGTTTTACCAAGGTTCAAAGAGACAAACCACTTTCATGGGCAAACCTTTTCAATGCATCCAAGTAACATTTCATCCCCTCCAAAGAGTCAGAGATGTCATGTATACTAATATCTAATTTTCCCAAATGATTTTCTCGTGCTAAATTGATCATTTAATATGGGGAGGTACCAGGGGAGTAAAAGCTAGAATATTGGTAAGGCTGTCAAGCCGGTCTCAATAGGGATCCAAAGGAGGGAAAATAGGGATCCAAAGGGGGACAGTTTGCAAAAGAGAAATGTGCATCAATGGAGCTTAAAAGACCTAAGGTTTAGCTTCCTTAAGACTTCCATAGATTTTATTTAAAAAGTCCAAATGGTCAAAATTGGGAAAATTGGATGGTGGTGGGAAGACTCAAAAGTCTTCCCACTCCCTATCAAGGAGGGGCGCGCCCTAAGAGTAAGGGAGGAGAGAGAAACACACACACACACACACACACACACACACACACACACACACACACACACTCCAAAGGGAATACTGGACACATGGCAGACTCCTAGTACAGTTGCCCCCAATATTCTCTCAAATCCTATTGGATGACCATAGAGGTGGACCAATGAGAATTAGGCTAGAGTAAAATTAGTAAAATTAATTTTAAAATTCTTGATAAAAGAATCAATAGAAATTAAGCTCCCTAGAAGACTATTGAAAGGGATCCAATGAGCATCAAGCAGCCCACTTGCTTGATTCCTATTGGCCAAAAGACTAAAAGGTCCAATGAGAGTTTAATAAATTATTTTAATTACCTAAATCTCTCACAAAAGGGGAAAGGGGTACACATGTCAGAAGGATATCAATTATACTTCTAATTTGTGATTGGCTACTAAGCTTTGTAGGAGCCAATGGGAGGCCAGCAAGAGTAATTGGCAAGAGGGGTCGACCAAGAAGAGAGAGAGAGAGAGAGGGCTGCATTTTTTACCAACACATTGCTACACGCACGCACGCACACACACACACACACCACACACACACACCACACACACACACACACACACACACACACACACACACACACACACCACACACACACACCACACACACACACACACACACACACACACACACACACACACACAACTCATGTGTGCAAGAAGAACTCCATCTCCTTCTCCAAGCATTGAGAAGTAGAGGCCTACACCAACAACTCTTGGCTATGAAGTGCAAATCCAACCAAGATCCAAGCTTCAATGGCATACTCATCTCCTCTACCATGCTAATTACAAAGCTAAGCTATTCTCTTAGAGTAATTATGTGAGGAAAAAACTTCTTTCTCATAAGATACATCTTCTTCCTCTCAATCTTTCCTCATTCCCTTCTAGCTCTCACCATTTTTTAAGGTGTGTGAGGTCTTGGGACTGAGGCTAGGGACACTAGGTGTGTTTTTCAAGCATAATTTGGTGCATGAAGCTTCCATCTTCATTGCACCAACAAGTTTTCCCAAGGAACACAAAGATTGTATTGTAGAAAATTTGATGGGAGAAGCTATAATACAAAGCCATTTGGAGGGGGGACCAGCTCCATGTAAATCCGGTCCGCAACTGTTGTCAATTGTTCTATTTCAAATGCTATGTTGCTTTCTCTCTTTCAAAAATAGATCCCCCACCAAAAGAACAAAAAGAAGCGAGTATCCCAGTGCCACCTCGGTGGAGATGGCTCCATGCAGACGGTGGGAAAAATGCTCTCCAAGACCCCCTAAACGGAGAAGACCATCGCAGACTTCTCTACACCATAATTGAAAGAGGGAAGAGAGAGAACAAGAGAAGAAATAGGCAAAAAAGAGGTCACCATCTTCTCCATATTCTTCATCCTCTTCCTCTTTTGAAGAAAGTGATGGTGTAGACAAGGAGGAACAAGGGAAGAAAAAGGCGAGAAAAAAGTCACCCTCTTCTCCATCCTCCTCATACTCTCCCTCTTCTGAAGAAAGTGATGGTGCAACTCTCGAACCACCCAAAAGAAGAGGCCATAGGAAATCCTATGCCGCCTAGAAAAGGTTGTCCAAGCTCAAAAAGTTCAAAGAGGGAGGAAAGAACATCTCTTTCCTTACCTATGATGGCACCTTTCGTGCTACGGACAAAGTCTTGGCCTTCATCCAACAATTCAATGCGGCGTTTGGAGATGAGGGCTTCATGGAGTCCTCCAAGCTACGTCACGTAGCTATGCATTTTCAAAAGTCTGCCAAGCAATGGTGGTCTAATCTACAAGCAAATGGTGAAGCTCCACGAACATGGGAAGCTTTAAGATCTTCCATCATGAACCAATTTTTGGCTACCAATGCCAAAGACAAAGTATTCACCGAATGGAAAAGCTTCAAGCTCTCTCCCTACAAATCTATCCACAAGTATGTAGACAAGTTTTTAGATTTACATCGCAAAGCCATTGTCTACAAAAAGATGGATTTTGGAGAGCAAAAACAACAATTTTGTGTGGGTTTATTTGAGGATATGGCAAAGTATGCTAACTCCCAAAGGCCATGCACCATATTTGCAGTCATACACCATACTATTGTGGCTTCAAGATATGGCAAAGTATGCTAACTCCCAAAGGCCATGCACCATATTTGCAGTCATACACCATACTATTGTGGCTTCAAGACTCAACTTACACCAAGGGGCTAAGAGAAATCTTAAGCCCATGGAAAACAAGGACCATAATGAGCCTAAGGTGAAGGAAAATGTCCAAAAGTCTCCCAAAGGCAACGCCAACAACAACAAAGCCAAGGAGAAGGGAGTTTATAAAGGCAAAAATAAACTCTCTCCGGAAGAGCTTGAGCGCTATCGTAAAGATAACCCTGATTCAAGTGCGGGGAGCAAGGGCATGCCTATCGAGAATCTCTTCACAAGAATACATGAAATGAGCCCCCTAGAGCCACCTTGGTCGAAATACAAGAAGAGGATGCTCACCACAAAGGATCTCCTCTATGCCATGCCTGGGGAAAGGTAAGAGAACATGATGCTTTTATTCTCTTTGACCCTGGTTCTACTCACAATTTCAAATCCACAGAGTTGGCCATCAAGCTAGGCATCCAAGACTATGAGATAGGAGATGTCCTACCCGTAGATGGTGATTTTAAGGGGCAAGAAGCCTCAATCACTCCCTTAAATGGCAAATTGAGACTCCATGTCCAAAACTATGTGGACAAGGAGGACTTCTTTATCTCTCCTCTCAAGCACGAGGATGTAATCCTAGGGGCACCATGGTTTGATCGCATGGCTGCCAATATTAAATATCCTAAAAGGCAAATATACTTTAGGTTTAGGGAAAAATATATGTACGTAGATGCTAAGGAGTTGGGTAACACCATACCCATTGTACATACCTATTTCGAAATAAAGAGCTCTATTTCCGTGTACATGAATTTTGTTAAACTTTTCTCAAAATGAACCTAATGCTTTAGCAAAAGAAAACATAAACAACCACAAGGAATTAGAGTTATCCAAATTTCTCAAGGGATTTCAAGATGTTTTTATTGACGACATCCCTTGTGAACTACCTCCTAGACGAGGCAATGATGACCATGCAATTGAACTTCTTCCAGGAAGTTCACCACCTAATAAACCTCCTTATAGAGTTTCCCAAGCTCATCAAGAGGAGATTATGTCACAAGTGCATGAGTTTAAGTAGTGTGATGGTGGTATTGCCTTGTGTCAGAAAAGTTACATAGAGATATTGCTATGTAAGTTTGGACTTAAAGATTGCAAACCTAATGCCACTCCCATAAAAACAGGTTTGAAATTGAGTCTACATGATGCTGGCGATCCTGCTGATGTCACTCTTTACCAAACTGCTATTGGCTGCCTCATTTATGTATGCACACGAGGCCATATATTTAGTTTTCAGTCTCACAGGTCAGCAGATTTATGCATAGCCCAGGGTCTAAGCATTGGCAGGCTGTCAAGAGGATTTTCCGCTACCTTAGTGGCACTTTACATCTTGGCTTGTTTTATCCCAAGGGGGGATCATTTCCGCCATACTTACATGCTTTTTTGAACTCAGATTGGCTCAGATTGGGCTGGTTGTTTTGACACATGAGTGTCCACAAGTGGTTTTTGTTTCATGCTTGGCAGTTCATGTATATCATGGTTGAGCAAGAAGCAACCTACTGTGGCCACTTCGAGTTGTGAGGCTGAGTACAGGGCAGTCTTCACAGCTACGATTGAGTGTGTATGGCTCAGATGCCTTAGGGATGATTTGGGTGTTAGACAGGACACTGCTAACACTATCTACACTAACAGTCAGAGCGCATTAACAGTTGCGAGGAACCCAGTTTTTCATGCTCGCACAAAGCACATTGAGGTGCATTACCACTATGTCAGGGAGAGGCTCTCATCAGGAGAGATCAGCTTGGCTTATGTGCCAACACATGACAACCTTGTAGATCTTTACACAAAGCCATTGTCTCGTGAGAAGCTTGAAGCTTTCCCCAAAGCTTTGGGCTTACTCCGCTTTGTGGACTGATCATGTCCTTAGGGCATGGCACTTCCCTTTACTCATGTGCCAGCTCTCGTTCACCGCATCACTCTAGGGGGGATTTGTTACCATATACATGTGGTAGTGATGTGTGTGAACACACTAGGACCTCCCGGGCATTTTTTCCCTCTTTAGGAGGTTTTTCCCCCGTGCATTGTATATACGCCCATCACTCTAGGGCTATCTATATTTCCATTTCATACTAAGTAACACACTCTCTATTGTGTGCCTTGAGCTTCCTTCATCTTCTCCAAGATGTGTGCATTTCTCTGCAACCCTAATTCCAACAAATTCACCATGGGAGAGAATATCCATGGATTTTATCTTTGGATTGCCTAAGTCTATCCATGGGAATACAGGAATATGGATGATAGTAGAGAGGTTCAACAAACAAGCTCATTTTATACTTGTCAAAAATACTATCAAAGCCCATCAAATGGCAACCCTCTTCATATCACAAATCTTCAAGTACCATGGCTTACCAATGTCCATAGTGTCGGATAGAGATCCTAGAGTGACCAATAATTTTTGGAAGGGTCTCTTTGAGAATTTAGGGACAAGGCTAAACTTCTCTTCGACCTATCACCCGCAAACAAATGGCCAAAGTGAAATAGCTAACCTAAAAATTCTTGATCTACTAAAAGCCTATGTAACGGAAGTAGATCAAAGGTCCCAATGGGAGAAGTACTTACCCTTAGTGGAGTATACCTACAATAATATTGTACATACCTCCATAGGAAAAGAACCTTTCCAGGTAATTGAGGGAAGATCCAAAAGTCCCCTGCTACTTAAGGTACATGGGAAGACCTTCACTGCAGATGAGTATAGCCGAGACCTACAAGAATCTTTCCAAAAGATTAAGGACGCTATCTCTATCTCACAGCAAAGGCAAAAGGTTGCTCTACTGATAAGCACATAAGAGCCCAAGCCTTTAAAGAAAATGATTGGGTCTTGCTTAAATTTTCCCAAGGCTCGATTAAGGCACACGACGGGAAAGAATCCTATGGGACACCAAAAGTACTATGCTAAGTTAGCAAAAAGGTACTATGGTCCCTCCCAGTCATTGGCTCATATAAAACGCTTTTCATGTGAGCCTACTAAATCCTTAAAAAGGAGGGCCACCTCAAGAACCAACTATTGACGACCCACTGGAGATTGAGGACCGAGAAGAGGTGATGCAGCCGAGTCCATTCTCCCACATGAAGACAAGGTATTGAGAAGCGGTAAGATTATCCGACAGTATCTCATTAAGTTTAAGAACTATCCTTTTAAAGATGCTAGATGGATGCAAGGCATACAATAAAAGGATAACCTAAACCTTGTCAATGCTTACAATTCTTCCCTAGAGTAAGGAAATGTAAAAATGTTTAAAATGAAAAAAGTTTTGTCTTATAAGACTCTCTTTTCCTTTATTGTGGACAAATGTAAAGAAGTATGCATGCTTAGGATCAAGTTTTTGGAGACGAGGTCTTCCAAACACCAACTAGAGCTTGTCACTCTACTATGGAAGATTGATAGGATTAATGCACAGACATGCTTACGATAGCTTAGGCTCTCAAGCGCCAAATGGATTAGTCATCCATTCTAGAAAGATGTCGTAGGGTAAAATAGGGATACTCTATCGGCTAGAAAAGGGACTAATGACTGCGGCTTTATCTTCTCTACCCCATAGTTGAGGACGACTATGATTTCAAGAGAGAGGTAATGTCATAATAACTAATATCTAATTCTCCTAAATGATTTTCTCATGTCAAACTGATCATTTAATATGGGAAAGCACCAGGGGAGAAAAAGCTAGAATATTTGTTGAGCTCGTAGACCAGTCATAGTAGGGATCCAAAGAGGGGCCCATCTACAAAGGAGCAATGTGCATCAATGGGCTTCAAAGACCCTAAGGTTCAGCCCATTAAGACTTCCAAATGCTAAGGTTCCAAAATTCAAAGGTAATATCCAATGGTCAAAACTTAGGGAATATTGGATGCTTGTGGGAAGACTCAAAAGTCTTCCCACATCCCTATCCTTGAGGGGGCGAGCCCTTTTAGTACGGGATGAGAGAGAAACACACACACACACACACTCTTGCAAGATCCCTTTACACAAAGGGCATAGTGGACACATGTCAGCTCCCTAGACCAGTTGCCCCCAAGGTGCATTCGAATCCTATTGGATGGCCATAGAGGTGGAACAATGAGAATTAGGCTCGAGTAAATCTAGTTTAATTCATTTAAAAAACACTTGATAAAAGAACCAATAGAAATTAAGCTCTCTAGAAGACTATTGGACAGTCTCCCAAAGGATCCGAGCATTCAGCAGCCCAATGGCTTGCGTGATTCCTATTGGCCAGAACACTAAGGGGTCGAATGAGAGTTTAATTACATTATTTAAATACCTAAAGCTCTCACAAAAGGGGAAAGGGGGACACATGTCACAAGGCTATCACTTATGCTTCTTAATTGTCATTGGCTAAGATTTGCAGGGGCCAATAGGATTCCAGCATGAGTAAAAAGCAAGAGGGGTTGACCAAGAGAGAGAGGGGGCTGATTTTTGCAAGGATTATCACACATACACACTCACACAATCTCATGTGTGATGTAAAGAAGACTATATCTCCTTCTCAAGCTTTAATGCAAAGCTCATCATCTACTCCAAGCTTGTGAGAAGGGAGGCCTTCACCAACAACTCTTGGCTTTGTGATGCAAATCCAACCAAGAGCCAAGCTCCAATGCATGCTCATCTCCTCTACCATTCTATTTACTAAGCTATGCTAAGCTATTATGAGCGATTATGTGAGGAGACATACTTCTTTCTCTTAAGAATACTCCTTCTTCCTCTTATCTACTCTCATAACCCGCTAGCTCTCACCATCTTGGAAGGTGTGTGAGGTCTTGGGTTTGAGACCGTGAGGGAATTAATGTTGTGTCTTCAAGTGTGAGCTTGGTGCTTGAAGCTTCCATCTTCATTGCACCAAAAAGATATTGAAGGAACACAAAGTATTGTATTGTAAAATGTCTACCTTGATGGGGGGAAAGCTATAATACAAAGCCTTTTGGAGGGGGGACCGGCTCCATGAAAATCCGGTCCTCAACTATTGTCAATAGCTTAATTTCTCTCTCTTTTTGAAGTATTGTTCATGCTTATATCTAACTAGGTGTTATGCTTTTGTTGCTCTCTCCATCCAAGCACTCTTGCTATTCTCATCAGGAATCTATTCTTAATGAATGCTCACTACGTCTATGTTACTTTCCGCTACACACAAGTAACCAGACCATTAAATTTTACAACAACCACCTTGCTGTGAACATCACAATCATTCCAAGGAGGAGACTATTTAGATGCAAAGTTATAATATCATTCCTTGCAAAACACTATCATTTTAACAATATAATTCCTTGTAAATTTCCTTTAAATCTCTTTGCAAAACACTATCATTTCAACAATATAATTCCTTGTAAATTTCCTTTAAATCTCCTTGCAAAACATTCTTTTTCACAATATACTACCTTCTAAAGTTACAACATATGTTCCTCTAAACATTGCAACCTTAGGATTAACACTTTATTTCCCCTTTGCCACTCAATCGTTTTACTCATTATAACTCTTAAGACAAGTTTCCTATTAGCTATTCTAACATTTGGTGTGAGAGCAAACTTGAGGTTGAAAGTTTTCACTCTTCTATGTAGACTTCCATGTGACCACGATCCTATAACATGACATCTAAAAACCATTGGCATGGACCAGCATTATTAGACTTTTCATCACCCTCGAGCCCCGTTGCCTTTGAGCCATGTTAATGAAACTTTGTTCCTTCAGCTCTTTTGACTAGGGTAAAACCCGCAATAGAAAATCGGGTCCTTGTGTTGGGACCCGTCTGCCATATTTAATAAGGTGATTTCATTCCAGTATTGAGACAATTCAACCCCGGTGGTGGACTGGTTACAACAAGCTGTGATGGGGCTCTCGCCGTTGGATCTTGGGTTCGAGGCGTGTAGGCACACTGGCTTGATTTAGGCCCCTCGCTGCCTCCTTGCTGGTGGCCAAATTTTTTACACGCAAAATTTTGTTTTGCGGCCTACTCCCTGCATGCCTCATCGCTCATGATGATGTCTCTAACCCAGATAGGCCTAGCATTCATCTCTCGAATGCGCCATTGCAAGGTGAAAATAGTGCAAAGCACTGGCGGCAATTTGTTAGCTCTCTTAAGTAGCCTTATATTGGGGGTTTTACCTTAGAGAAAAATGAAAAAATTCTAACATCATAAACGAGCTGGAAATGCCCAAAAACCCCAAAAACGACTGGCTATAAGCCTCGTTCTAATACCAGGAGAGGTCGGTATGGCCAAAAAAGGCCTCCGGAGGCACTATTGAGGAGAGGGGTAGGTAAATCTGCCTACCCCTCTCCTCGCACCGGACGGGATAGTGCCTCTGGAGGCCTTTTTTGGTCATACCGACCTCTTCGAGTGTTAGAATGAGGCATATAGCCAATTGTTTCTAGGGTTTTTGGGCATTTAGGACTCATCTATGATTTCAAAAGCTTCAATTAATATAGCTTTTAAAAGTTACAAGTATTAGTTATCGCAAAATAGAATTGAGTAATTTTGTGACTATGTTTGGGTCCAATATGCTTAATAAATCTGTATATAAAAAGAGATCTATAGTAGGTAGGAAAGGTGAATCTGTGAATGCAACGTCATGATTGGGGTAATGAGATTCTAAAACTAACCCCTATCTTGTTGTGCAAACAAGGCATAGTGTGGCACCAAATTGGTGATCCAAAAATGACCCACACAACATGAGGGTTGGGGTAGTGAGATTCTAAAACTACCCCCTATCCTGTTGTGCAAGCAAGGAATAGTGTGGCACCAAATACGCCTTTTGCTAATATCCTGTACATATGAGAAAAACCATACGAATTCAAATAATAAGGTCACTCAAGATTATTTGCATGGTGTGCGTATGGAGCCAAAACAACGCGGGGGGGGGGGGGGGGGGGGGGGGGGGTGGTGTGTGTTGACAAGCTCTATGATGCCCTCTTCGCGCAGTGTGGGCAGGAGCTAAAATGATGCAACATGGGGAGTGTCAAAGTCTCTGAGTGCTTTTGCACATGATTTAGAAAAACCTTAGGAATCCAATTAACAAGGTGATTCAAGGTTCTTATGTGCTGTGGCCGCAGAGCTAGAACAACGTGATAGGAGGGTGACAAGCTCACACATGACAAGTGCAGTGTGGGTAAGAGACGGACCGGTGCGATAGGGGGGGGAGTGAACAATTCATTGAGTCCCTTTGCGCATGATGTGGGTACACTGCCGAAACGGGGTGAGTGGGCCCTAGAGTGACTAGATCAATCAAGCCACAATCGCATAGTGTGGTCATTGATCGAAAACAATGTGAGAAAGGATGTCCTCAAGGGTGGTCCCATGTTGATGTAGATATTATGTACGCACGTGATGCGTGCAAGCTCTTGATGCAGTGCTTGGAAGTAGAGGGTAAGTGAAAAGTAGACATTAAAAGAAATATGGATTAGACATTAATAGGTGTCATCATCACTATTTCAAAAGAAAGACTTTGTATCTTCTAGCTTAATATTGTACAATAGTAAATAGAAAAGAGCACTTGTTCATTAGGCCCAGAATATGATGTTCTCCGTCAAAAACAACAGGAACGCCATCAAGTATAGGCATTTAGCCAAATGAAAGTGACATTTAGACGTATTTTGCTAAAGTAGGAGCACAAAAGCTCAAGCTAGAGGAGACAAGAATGCCATACTTTTGTATACATTTCAAGTGAGTATTGGCCTATTCTTAATCCATGGATTACCAAACAACCCTTTTTAGATGTTTTTGGCCGTAACGGGAGCTTAAACTCCTCAATTAGCATTTAATTTAAGTAGCGATGATGTTAACACTCCGATTTGGGTAATCAAGCTTCAGAATCTTGTTCAAGTTGTGAGATTAGTGTTTAAGCTTCACTTACTGTGTCTATCACTACTCTCTTTCTCACACCTCTCATAGCCAGAGGCCCCATGCCTTCTCGGATCACGTTTTGAACACAAATTCCCCGACAATGCCTCAACCACTAGTGGTGGGGCACCTAGTTCTACTCAAACATTGTCACATGGTACTAAAGCCTTGTCTCTAATGAGCCACGAGATCATAGAGACCAGAGGCTTCTCCATGTCCCCCCATCCAATGAAGGTTCCCATATCTTAGCTCCATAGAGAAATGCGAAAGCCATCAAAGTTTCAAAGAGCCAGAGCTTCATCCGAGGGTCCTAAAATACAACCTGTGAACACATTCTCTCCAATCTACCCAATGTTGCATGGGCTCTGGTTAGTCTAGTCTCTCATGTCTCCTCAATGAAAATGTTCGTCCACTAAAGACTACCCTTTAGCAAAAGAAAATATAAACAACCACAAGGTATTAGAGTTATGCAACTTTCTGAAGGGATTTCAAGATGTTTTTATTGACGACATCCCTTGTGAACTACCTCCTGAACGAGGCAATGATGACCATTCAATTGGACTTCTTCTAGGCCCGTACACCGCCTAATAAACCTCCTTATAGAGTTTCCTAAGCTCAACAAGAGGACATTATGCAGGAAGTACATCAGTTAGTTGAGAAGGGCATGGTTAGGCCTAGCTCATCTCCATTTTGTTCACGCATGTTATTAGTGCAAAATAAAGACGGCACATATCGTATGTGTTGTTATAGAATTGATATTTTATTATTTATTGCAGCTGATAGGTGGAAAAGACTAGACCCAGCTTGGCATATGCGAATGGATATGTTTATCATGTACATTTTATTATTCAAGTGCTCTTTTATGAGCTTTGGCCATTTATGATCGGCCGGCCAGTTTGTACTCATTTTTGGGCATTCAAGAAATCTATAAATAAATACGTGCAAGAGGTAAATGCTGACTCTTGCACGGGGGGAGATTGCACCCAGTGTCTGTGTATTCTTCTCTCCTCTCTTCTCTTCTCTTCTCCCTCATCGTGCCAGTGTAGCATTCCACTCTAGGAGGTGCGCCTGCACGTGCTCGCTTACTCTGTCTCGCTCTCTGCCTCTCTCATGTGAGATTTGCTATGGCGTTTATGCGTACACGATGCTGCAGGTATGGAGATCTATTGATTTATGGTCTGTAGCATGTTATTCTATGCGTTTTGTAGGGAGCCACGACTTCCGACTGTAGCAGTGGTATCAGAGCCTACAAAATGCTCCTGGTGGTATGATCATCACGCCCACGAAGAGGATCATCACAATTATACCATTAAGCTAAGTTTATTTATTTCACAAGTTTCGTTGAACAAGATGTCGTTGTTTAAATTGAATGTAATTTATTATTTATATGTCTATATCATATTAGTTTAATTAAAATCCGATTATAGTTAATAAGAGCATCGTGTCTGATTTAAAAATATAATAAAATAGATTGGTTCATTAGATTGAGTATGTAGGAAGAAAATGTAGAGAATTTTTAATGCCCTCGAAACAAATCTTAAGCTTTGGGCAAGAACTCTAAACCTACTATCAAGAGGAAATTAAGATAATCAATGCCAACACAGAATTGATAGGGAACTTTGCCGTCCAAATTGTAGGTTGCATATCCTACCCAACACCTGGAGGGTCTCGATGAGTCGCGGATCCGATTAGTGGTCACCCATTGGTGGCAATTGAATGACAAGGAACCATCGTCAAAATTACAAGCAAGGAGTGAAAGGGCAGAGGATAGGGCTAACAATAGGGAGGAAGTAATGCGATTAATATCATAGAAAGACAAGAGCACTGTAAGGCCGACATGCGGCTCTGACCAACAACAGCGGTGGCGGCCCATCGACCAACTAGCTCCACACACGCAGGTTGTCTGTCGTGGGTACCACCTCATAGGAGGAGTAACTTTAATTGTCTGTGTTACTGCATGGCCATCATTTTCATCGCAGGAGCTCATCATCCCTGGGCCACTAAATATTAGCAAGCTAGAGTGACTCCGTTCCGTCCTCAGACTCCCACGAACTCCTCTCCATGCAGCGGGGCTGGAAACGACTACACTTGCTTGACCACAAATTTAAAATAAGTAAATAATCATTTTTCTCTATTTTACCAGCATGCACAACATTTCTCGGTTGCGCCGTTTTTTTGTGTGTGGATGTATCATCCTCCATCTGCAGATTTAGAATCACTACCGACTTCAAATTTAGCGCTACATGCAGAGGAGCAATTGCTTCTCTTTCTCTCTCTCTCTCTCTCTCTCTCTCTCTCTCTCTCTCTCTCTCGCAGTCAGCATGCAAGGCGGCCCTCGTGCAGTACACATGCACATTACAGCCATTGACTTTCATGCAAGGCGGCCACCCACTACATCGAGTCGTCATCTGACTTCCTCTCACTCTCTCTCCTAGCCTCCCTCCATGCTTTCTCGCTTCCCCCCCCCCCCCCCCCCCCCCCCCCCACCCACTCACCCACCTCTGCATGGTAGTGCACCGGAGTTCAGACATTCAACTACGCAACCCTCCATACAGATTTGGAATCGTGCCAACCTTGCAGCTCTCATACTTTTTTGGTGGCCTGCATGCCTGCGCAATATCCACCACGTACAGATTAACTCCATCTACCCTCCGCCCCTCCTTTTGGGCTAGTGCTACACTTAGCGCCCCCACCTACGGACCACCCTTGCCACCCTCAGTTTACTGGTCGATCTCTCTCTCTCTCTCTCTCTCTCTTTTGCGAAGTTCTCTGCCTGCTATTTTTTTCTTCCCCACGTGAGGTGCATGGAAATCAGTTTGATTTTGTCTCAAATCTTTCAGTGATTCTTGACCTCAGTTATCTCTCTCTCTCTCTCCCCCTCATTTCTCATGGTATCCGGATGTCCTGGGATGTAGAAGGCAAGCCATGGCCACGATTCCTCTTTCTACATGCTATTTCACTAGACCCATCTTGTTCTTCACTTTCTGCTCTCTGGCCTTGGATCTCACCCTCGGTGGATAGTTCTTTCTCGGCCTCTACATCAAGTTTGGCCAATGGCGCAGCAGCTGCTATGGTCAAAGCTTTCGCTTCAAGATTACTCTCGTAAGCTAGTTTCATGGTTTTCTTGGACCCGCCATACTACCAAAGCTGAGCAAAGATAGAAATATTCATTAATGTTAACCATGAGGCTGGACCTGAATCAAATCATTAGAGATTGGTTAGCAAGCATTAATGCTGCTATCGAGGTTACAATTTTCAGGACTTCTCTCCCAATTCGAGTGCCTTTATTTTTTGACAAAAGCTGGGCAAATGCATCTGCAGTATTTCCTAATGCCAAGCTGGTGCTTATCCTTTTTGGCTTGGAAGATGAACTTGGCATGCCACGCACTTCTGGATCCAACCGACTTCTCAATTACTTTGATCGTATACGTATGTGAGTATGTACAACATTCGACACTGCAAAATAAACGAGATGTTTTTGACTCTCGCTCCTCATCAAATGCCCCAAAGCATATCAGTGTACCCATGTCATCACCACTACAATTGGGAGATAGACGTAGCTGGACTTGGAGATTTTTTTCTAGCCGTTGGTGGCTCTTTATAATTGTATAAATGTATGATTGGTTCTAGTCATCGTATGCATCATCTACTTTTGTGATCTAGTCTCTTAAGTTTAGTATCTTGCGTCCAGCACCACACAAGCGTAACTGCATAGGTGTTCCTCTTTAACGTGTATATTACAATCCTCTATTCCAATTGATGATGCAAACTTTTGATCACCCTCATGGCCATTTGCAGAGGTCCACCTTGGACATATTGACGCCGATTGACACGATGATGGGAAATAGTAGACATGAATCGGCATTTACGCCCGTCTAGTTAGCATTATCGTCTTACAATTTCCTATGAGCTCTTGATCTGTCTAATAAAGAGGATGGCGATTGTGAACATGTGGCATTATAGAACAATAATTTTGCTTCTCATGGGACTTGTTATTTTTTAGTTTATTCTGATACTTTCATGTCCTACATTGTCAACACCATGAATAATCATAACGTGCTAGGGTCAAATTTTCATTCTCAAGATACATCCTGCGTTAATATTCTAGCAATGACGACCCTAGGCGCACTCTCACTAGGTACACTTTTTAGCTACCAACACCGGGATTATTAAGCAATTATCAACCATAAACAAGAAAATCCCTCTCTCATCATTATTTGCAAGAGCCATTATCACCATAATGTAAGTTTATACCCATTAGCAATGATGTTGTGTAATTAGATTCTCACTTTGATTGCTCTACAAATTGTTTTAAATGTTACATTTATGGCAGTCATTTTTTTTTTGCATATTACTCAATATTATTCCATTTATTTGGTTCTGTATCGCATCCTTGCCAATGTTTCTAATACTCCTTCACAGAGGACTATGTTTATTGCCCTCTATGACAGAATTTGAATCCAACTACTTTAGCAGACCTGCTTTTGACCTATCCTAACATTCATACATTGAGCGTGGCCTCACTTTCTCTCAGGACCAATATTCACTGGTAACCTAGTCTTGCAAACCACCCTGTAAATTTAGATAGCACCTCTCTTATCCGCTCATTTGTACTTCAAGTTGTCTACTTTCATTCTCTTTTCTTGGCAAACAGACTTTGCATCAAATTTTTCCTTCATGGTGTTTCAAAAGTTAATGCATTTGATATGCAATTATTAAAGTCTACTTAAATTTAACAAGCAATTGTTTTTAGTGCTTGTTTTATTTTGAAAAGTTTTGAAAATAAATCTAAATACAATGTTCTCATATCAAACTCCAGGTGTGACACTCCTTAGTGTATTCTGATAATACCCCTCTTGAAACATCATTTCAATTATCCCTGATAAGTAAGATCTATCAATATTATTTTATTTCATGGCCAAATTATTAACACAACATTCACACATTTTTCGATTTGTTAACTATCCTTTGGTGAAAGTTTGATAGTCACAGTTTTCTCTTATTTGTACCTCTCTCTACATGCACACACTGGTGTATACATTTTTAAATACGGTCTATTATCCAGGTAAGTACCTCCAATACCTCCTTTCTCTTTTCAAGTTATCTTTTGAGCTATCAACCCAGTCATCTCTCATATAATGTCTTAAATTTTGCACTGAATGAAATTTTTATTAAGGTCATTTGATATTATATAGCTCCTCACATGAGCTATGGTGTTTTCCATCATAAACAAGAGTTTGTAAGTACTTTGCTATTTCCACTATAGTCCAAAGTGGTGTCAAACAAATAGTAAATATTTTCCTATTTTATGCCCTGCCTAGTCCATTGGTCACATGCACACAGATTCGCCGATTTAGGCAGTGTGTAAATGCTCATCCTGGTGCAGATTCATCGATTTAGGCAGCACATTGATAAATTGCAGATTCATGATTTTTTTAAACTTACACCAAATGCAGATTTGCCGATTTAGGCAGCATTAGTGCAGATTCGCCTATTTAGGCAGCAGATCTTATTGGTGTAGATTCGCCGATTTAGGCAACACCGATCACAAAATCTTGCTGTAGTGGCTGGCCACCACTGCAACTGGTATGATTTTGTTACCCGGGTACATAATGAAAGTGATTTGGATTTGGACTTACATTGTGGAATTGGAATTGGATTGGGATTTGGTATCTGGTGATTATTATGGCAGTGTTTATGTGATGAGACTTGCCATTATGAGAATTGATTCTGATGAGTGTGACCAATGATATCTTGATTCATCAGGATATGACATAAACTGCTTATTCTAGTGGTATGGGACACTAGAATAGGTAGTATGTGGATGACGGCAGGCATAGGCAATGTTGACTAATTTTATGAATTTCTTACTATTTGATACAGATTTCTAATCATTGTTTTTCACAAGTATTGTTTGCAGATTTTTATCTTCGCAACTGAGGACATCTGCTTTCCAACGGAGAGGTATGTTATAGAATTGATATTTTATTATTTATTGCAGCTGACAGGTGGAAAAGACTAGACCCAGCTTGGCCTATGTGAATGGATATGTTTATCATGTACATTTTATTATTCAAGTGCTCTTTTATGAGCTTTGGCCATTTATGACCGGCCGGCCAGTTTGTACTCATTTTTGGGCATTCAAGAAATCTATAAATAAATACGTGCAAGAGGGAAATGCTCACTCTTGCACGGGGGGAGATTGCACCCAGTGTCTGTGTATTCTTCTCTCCTCTCTTCTCTTCTCTTCTCCCTCACCGTGCCGGCGTAGCACTCCGCTCTAGGAGGTGCGCCTGCACTTGCTCGCTTACTCTATCTCGGTCTCTGCCTCTCTCATGTGAGATTTTCTATGGTGTTTACGCGTACACATGGTGCAGGTATGGAGATCGATTGATTTATGGTCTGTAGCATGTTATTCTATGTGTTTTGCAGGGAGCCACGACTTCCGACTGTAGCATGTGTGTCACGTATAGAGCACTAAATAGGATAGCTATCAAGAATAGGTTTCCCGTTCCATGGGTAGAAGACCTATTTGATAAGCTACAAGGGTCGACCTACTTCAGTAGGATTGACCTAGAAAGTGGCTACCATCAAATAAGGAAAGTTGATCAAGACATTGTAAAGACTGCATTTTGTACTACGTTTGGTCTTTACGAGTACATTGTCATGCATTTTGGTTTGACCAATGCACCAGCCACATTTAATCGCTTGATGGAGAAACTACTCAGGCCTCACCGAACCTTTACTGGAGTGTTCTTTGATGATATAATCATCTACTCTAATTCATTGGATAAACACAAGCAACACCTCCAGGTAATATTTCAAGTTTTACTAGAGAATAAACTTTATATTAATCGAAAGAAAAGTGAAATTTTCTTACAAGAGATTCAATATTTAGGTCACGTTATCTCTCAAGATGGCATCCAAATGGATCCATCAAAGTTAGAGGTAATAAAAGGATGGCCTAATCCAAGGAATCTACATGAACTAAAAAGCTTTGTAGGTATGTGTGCATACTATAGACGCTTCATATAAAAGTTCTCAGAAATGGCAAGACCATTACATGACCTAACAAAGAAAAATGTTAGGTATATATGGTCCACCAAGGAGAACAATGGTTTCAAAAAGCTTAAAGAGAAGCTTATCTCTCAACCTATGCTTACACTCTTGGATCTCTCAAAGCCATTTGAGGTCCAATGTGACGCCTGTGGTGATTTCCTTGGAGCTTTTTTGCTACAAGAAGGGCACCCCATAGCTTACAAAATTCAAAGGCTCGGCTTGGCGAGCAAGGTCTAGGGATATCTGAGAAGGAACTCTGAGCAATTCTACATGCTCTAGATTCATGGAACCACTATTTATTGGAGACTCCTATCATTCTGCAAATGGATCACCAAAGCCTTAAGGGTGAAAGCATGTTAACCTGTCGCGCTTTTTGTGCTAGTTAGCAGTTTCAAGTTAGCACATCTTTGAAAAGTTGGGCGTCCGGTAAATTTTTTTACAAATAATATCAAAATTTGTCGAAGGTTTTACATTTGGATTCCTTGTTTCAAGTGCTTTCTATTGATATATCATATGTCATAGATCTTGGAGATGTAGCTCAAGTTATTGTACTAATTAGCATATGTCAAAATTGTGCTAGTTAGCATTGTCCGGGACATGAAAAAGCATGACAGGTTAACATGCTTTCACCCTTAAGTACTTCATGAAGCAGACTCTTCGACAAACAAATGAGGTGGGAAAATTTATTGTCCCAATTTCATTTTCATATTGCTCACATTGCTACAAAGCATAATCAAGTGGCGGATGCACTCTCAAGACGACCGAGAGTGAATGCGGTATCCATAGAAACTCACAATGATCTATCTTCTATGATAGATGAGTATGCTATTGATCCCAATTTTAGAGATGTGATTTCATCCCTTGCACTAGGGAAGAAGGAAGATCCATTTACCCTACAAGATGGTTATCTACTCTATGAAAATAGACTATGCATTACTAGCTCACTACGTGAGAAAGCAATGTATGAATCTCATGCTCCTCCTTATGTGGGGCATAAAGAGATTTAGTCTACCCTAAAAGGGATAGAAACATACTTCTATTGGCTTTCCATGAAAGCAAACATACAAGAGTACGTCTCCAAATGTGTGGTATGCCAAAAGATGAAGTTTGATAGAGGGAAGCAACTTGGATTGCTTCAACCTTTGCCAATCCCTAAATTACCATGGGAGAGCATATCCATGGATTTTATCTTTGGATTGCCTAAGTCTATCCATGGGAATACGGGAATATGGACGATAGTAGACAAGTTCAGCAAACAAGCTCATTTTATACATGTCAAAAAGACTATTAAGGCCCATCAAATGGCAACCCTCTTTATATCACAAATCTTCAAGTACCATGGCTTACCAATGCCCATAGTGTCGGATAGAGATCCTAGAATGACCAGTAATTTTTCGAAGGGTCTCTTTGAGAATTTAGGTACAAGGGTAAACTTCTCTTTGGCCTATCATCCGCAAACGATGGCCAAAGTGAAGTAGCTAACCTAGCAATTATTGATCTACTAAAAGCTTATGTCACAGAAGTAGCTCAAAAGTCCCAGTGGGAGAAGTACTTACCTATAGTGGAGTATGCTTACAATAACATTGTACATACTTCCATGGGAAAAGCACCTTTTGAGGTGATAGAGGGAAGATCAAAACGTCCCCTACTACTCTAGGTACATGGGAAGATTTTCACTGCAAATGAATATAGCCGAGACCTGCAAGAATCTTTCCAAACAATTAAGGATGCTATATCCATCTCTCAGCGAAGGCAAAAGGCTGCTGATGATAAGCACAAAAGAGCTCTAGCCTCTAAACAAAATGATTGGTTCCTGCTTAAGTTTCCCAAGGCTCGATTAAGGCATACAACGGGCAAGAATCTTACAGGGACAGTTTGATCATGGCATAACGGCATAAAGATTTTATAACCATAATTAAAACATGAGTCGAAAACTGCAAAACCATAAACATAACCCGTTGCCATACCATAACCATTACCATAACTTGCTTGTCATACCATAACCATAACAGCCATACCATCATTGCACATCCATAACCATAACCATAACCATAACCATAACAGCCATACCATCATTGCACATCCATAACCATAACCATAACCATAACCATAACCATAACCATAACCATAACCATAACCATAACCATAACCATAACCATAACCATAACCATAACCATAACCATAACCATAACATCTATGCCATACCATAAACATAACCATAAAACATAAACATAAGCACTACAAAATTGTACGTATGCAAACAATCATTGAGTGAGACTGTATTAAGAAGACCACAACTACAAAAAAGAAAGTACCAAGAAGACTGTATAAAGATGACTAGGTAAAACTGTATCAAGAAGACACTCATGGTAATGCCTCCCAATCAACGTCCTCTCCCTCGTCTTGTAGCTACGTCAAAAGGGCCACCAGTCCATGCTTGTATTCATACTTCTCCTCTCGGCGTGTCGGAGGGCGCTTCATGGAAACTTCCTAAAAAATTATGATATAATCATTAGATAAATCTTCAAATAACATATATAAATTCAATAATTTAAATCATACATATAATAATTACAAACTCATGTCGAAGCATGTCGTAGCCTCCATTCCCAAGATGTAACGCTCCAGCAGACTCCAAACGCGCTCTGGCTGCATCTCTCTGCTTCTGTTGAAATCTCTCAGGATTGTCTTGTGTCTCTCATGCAATCCCCATCCACTCCTCTGCGTCCAACCATGCCGGCTTTGGACTGTCAGCATTGTACCTGTCTCTTATCTCTCACCGACGGTGTGACATTGTGGCCTTTGTCATGTTGAAAATTTAGGGATTTGAGACTAGATCGTACCCCTCTGTCGGCCTGTACTCTCTGTGAATGGCCTCGATGATGTAATTTTTTCTTTCAAGATCGAGATTATCCCAAATCTCCATCACAAATTGACCAAACTGAATTGTACAGAGCCGTCGAATCCTCTGTCGCATGGCCTTTCCGACCCTATCCGCCACAACAGCTTCATCCCTGCTCTTGTACACCTTGCTAGGATCATGCTCATATGATCCCCAAGGTGTACGTGGTCTGCCAATCAGTTAACTATCTACTAAAGAGAGTGGTGGATCAATGGTGTGGATGCATTATTAAAACCACTATCACATCAACCACCACCTCCAGAACGATGCCTACCTCGTCTCGAGGATGAACCACCCGTCGGTGTAGGGGGCACACGAGGGGCCTAGGCGTAGGGGGAACACTTGACTGATGTGTGGGGCCGCTTGATGTAGGGACCACACTAGTCCCGAGCCTAGGGTCAGCCGTAGTAGGTCTAGAGGGACCTGCTACCCAAAGGTATTGTGCCATCGCGATCTACTCTGGTGTGAATTGAGACAAAAATGAGACCATCTGCTCGGGTGACATGCCGGCCGGAGTGATAGGAAAACTAAAACTAGGAGAGTATGGCTCATCGTCATTGGCCATGGCTAATCATACACAAATACACCCACAAAACACGTTAGTTTACAGAAGAAATGCTTAATCAATATAAATAACAAATAAACAAAGCTGAACTATTCAAGACATACGAAATAACTAATATACGTAACAAATAAACAAAGCTGCAACATAAACAAATGAATCTAAAGTGTATTGTAGACTAATAAAAAGAGTTTTACAAAAGATTTCCTAGCAAAAATTATTAGTTAATCTCTCATCTTCTATCAGATCTGATGCACCAAAGATGTCTATCTCAATCTGTACTTCTGCATCTTCGTCATCGAACTCTACTTCTTCGTCGCTCTCCACATCAGCTTCAGTATTTGACACCTCATATTTAAGTTGAGACAATTGCTCATTGCTGACATCCACCTCAAAATCTAAACTTAAAGTTTCCGTCAGTCCTACGCTTTGTTCATGAATCACCTCTTAGACTCAACGTCCAATCCTTCAGACACTTGCTTGCTCCATGGAGCAACTTGAACGACATAGAGCCAGCAGGGTTTAGACAGATCATTCTCATCCTTTTTTGTCCATAGTGGATCGTGTGTGAACACAACTTGTTCACAATGATGTGGAAGTATGAATATATCCCGCGCATCTATCCACACCCGCCTAGAGTTCACTTGAATCAATCTACTCTTGTCTTTTCGCACAGTTGCATTAGAGCCGCTGGTAATAACTTTGAAGCACTTGACATCAAAGATAAAGATATCAAACTTTCTAAAGCTAATCTTCAAGATGTCTTGGATGTAGCCAAAGTATTCAAGTTGGCTAGTCTCTGTGTTTTCATCCCTGGCACTACTTCTACTTTCTTGGACGAAGCTTTAATATATATGCCAATCACAACCCCTTGACATCTCCTCTTCCTCTTCAGTAATCAACACTCCATTCCTCTTTGCCTCTGAGATTGTCGCATCTAACCACCGCCTAGTTGGAAAGTCAGACAATTTTTTAAGATGATATGTAAAGGAAGGTTTCTAGCAGCACGGTTGCGCTTGAATTGCAAGCGATCTGTCAAGCATTGTTGCTTGAGTCCCGTTTGTACCTCTCTAGCCACTTTTGCATGATGTCTGATTTGAGAAGGCAAAATCTCATAACCTTTTCTCGCATTGTGATGTCCATCTTCCTAATGATGCCTTGTCCCTGCAGCTTGTCCCCTGTCACCATGACGTTGACCTCAAATGTACACATTTGGGGTATCTGTCTATCAATTGAGACAGAAAATTCATTAATGAGGACAAGAGACTCTTGTACAAGCCATCCTTCGGCCATGCTACCCTCGGGGCGAGCCCTTTGATGAACAAACCCCTTTAAAGTCTTCATAAATCTCTCCAAGAAGAACATCCACCTGCTATGGACCACCCCAGCAACTGCAACTTCATCGACCACATGCACAAGTACATGCATTTGGAGGTAAGAATATTTGTTGGAAATTACTTCTCCACCATGAACACTTCTTCAATAGCATTTAAGAGTGCTGCATTGATGCTATCTTCTCTTATCTCTTTTGAATTGATCCAACGTACCAACTCACTAATTTTGTAGATTGTTCTTCTAATGTCATCTGTCAAAAAACCCTTTATGGAAATTGGTAAGATGAACTGTAAAAAATTGTGTCAATTGTGGGACTTAAGACCACTGAGATTGTCATCTCTCATAAAATCTGTTTTCAAACATCACAGGCACCCTGTGGGAGTCTTGAATGAAGATATAATCTTCTTCACTTGTTTCTCTTTTGCATGACTCAAAACCCTTGGACCTTTTGGTATAGCAAACTTTCCATGGGTTTAAGTCGAGGCCACATCTCTGGCATTCGACCCACAGCCTGCAGATCATCTCTTTGGGCCTTGCTCTCCCTATTTCCAGTGATGGTTTTCCATATGATCTCCCCCACATTCTTGAAGATGTCCATTAAGTCGAGAAAATGATTAATCAGCAGGTCACTCCAGTACGGGATTTAATGGAAAATAGAAAGTCTTTTGATTCCAGGTGGCATCCAATCTCCCCTCTCCAGCCATATGTTTTCCTAATCGCTCGCTTTCAGTGGATGCATGTCATGTTTGCATATGTTTGGTCCACATAGCTCATGTCCTTCAGGCAAAAATCTACCATGCTCCTCGTAAACTGTCTTGCTCAAATGCTCAGAGCGGCGAAAGCCAAGTTGAGGACCACATTTTGGACATGCATGATTGTCCAAGTAACTCAATCCTAAAACATCACAAAATTAAAATATAAAAGCGTTGGCATAGCCAGGAATTGCATGTGTGTGAGGGTTTCAAAGCCACTTACCTGAGCATTCACCGAAGCCTAGCCAATCGTGCATGGTCCACATGAGAATGCCTTGCACATGTACATTTCATCATCTGATTGGTTGGGACATATCAACCACATCGATTCCTGTCCACAAGATTTGGAGCTCTTCTATAAGTGGTGCCAGATAGACATCCATATTCTTTGCTTTGTACTTTCCCGGGATGATCAATGACAACAACAAATGGCCCTTCTTGCTAGCTAGCCATGGTGGAAGATTATAAGTAACCAAACAGATAGGCCACGTGCTCCATGACAAAATCCATAATCCGAATGGGTTTACTCCGTCCATTGCCAGACCAAAGCGGATACATCAATGCTCTTTCTTAAATGTAGGCCAACTTTCCTCTATTTGCTTCCATGCATGAGAGTCAATAGGTACCCGCATCACATCATCTGTCGATCTAGTATTTGAGTGCCACATCAACAAAGTGGATATGGACTTGCACCTGAACATCCTCTTTATTCTTGGAAATGATAGGAAAGTGTCGAAGGACCTTTGCAGGGATAAATTTTTCTTGTGTCCTCCCTGTACCTGTTTGATCCACAATTGGGACACTGTTCCATATTTGCATACTCATTGCAAAAAAGTATACAATCATTAGGACATGCATGAATTTTGTGATAATCCAAGCCTAAATTAGTAAGAAGCTTTTTAGCGGCTGGAAAGGTAGGGGCCATGTGATTCCCTTCTGGCAAGATTCGCTCACTGAGGAACCTGTCGTTACATAAACAAGTCAGCCCCTTGATCACATTATTGAACTAATTTTCACTTTATCTGCTTAGGATACAATGTATTTACCTGAAAAGCTCTGTGATTGAGATATCAGACCAACCATAGACAGACTGCAAATTAAGCATTGCCAACGCGGTACGGATAACTGAGATTTTTGCACCACTGTAAAGCAGCATGCGTGCAAGACTTTGCATCATCTCGACCTCTTTATCGTTGCTATCATGCCGTCAATATGAACGGGATGACGAGGTTGGTCCGTAGTATTGCGTTCAATGTTGTTGTCTTCTATGTTTTCAATGATGGGATCCATGTCAAAGAACGCATCCAACATCTGTTCCATCTCTACTTCTTGAAACTCAACATTAGGTATTGGTTGGTAGGACTTAGTCGATGGCTTCTTGTTTGAAAATTTTCTTCTCTGGGATGAGGTTGGAGCAATATCTACTTGCGGAGTTTGACCTTCAGTCTCTAGACCATGAGATCGATAACGTAGGTCTTGTAGTTGCTCAATCGGAAAGAGACCGTGCTTGTGTATGTGTTGGTTGCAATGTGCACAAGGACATGCCATCCTATCGTCCATACTTTATCTACCAATGATGCAAAAAATAATTAAAACATTCTAGTTGTTATAACTACACACTACTAAGTACATGATAATACATGACAACCTCACGTTCTCTAGCCAGGCCCGATCCCCGCACACCTCCGTCTAGAGGTGCACGGAGATTAGGACCACAGGGTAATATCTTGTCTTTATTGGTCAATGGCTATATATTAAGGTTCTTGAAGTTTGTGTGCACTTTGGAAGTCCGATTGTGTTTTTTCAACTATTTGCTGCCAGCTCTAACAACCTCACATTCTCTAGCCAGGCCTGATCCCCGCACACCTTGGTCTAGAGATGCACGGAGATTAGGACCACAGGGTAATAATCTCGTCTTTATTGGTCAGGGAATATATATTAAGGTTCTTGAAGTTTGTGTGCACTTTGAAAGTCCGATTGTGTTTTTGCAACTATTTGCTGCTAGCTCGAGCTCTAACAATTTCACATTCTCTAGCCATGTCCGATCCCCGCATACCTCGGTCTAGAGGTGCACGGAGATTAGGACCACAAGATCAATGACTATATATTAGTGTTTTTGAAGTTTGTGTTCGCCTAACCTAACCTATAACCTAAACTATAACCTAACCTATAACCAAATTAAACCTATCTTATAAATTCACCTATAACAAAACCTAACCGAAGTCCGTTTGCGTTTTTTGAGGTATATGAGTCATTCTTGAAGTCCATTTACGTTTTTTCTATTATTTGTCACTAGCTCTAACCTAACTTATAATCTAACCTAACCTATAACCTAAACCTGACCTAACCTAACCTATAACCTGAACCTAACCTAACCGAAGTCCGTTTGCATGTGGAAGTACACGAATCATCTTCGAAGTCCGTTTGCATTTTTCTACTACTCATTCGCCGCGAGCTCTAACCTAACCTATAATCTCACCTAGCCTATAACCTAAATCTAACCTAATCTAACATAACCTATAACCTAAACTTAACTTATAGGCTAACCTAACCAAAGTTTGTTCGCATTTTTTGAAGTGCACGAGTCATCTTCGAAGTCCGTTTGCGTTTTTTCTACTATTTGTCGCTAGCTCTAACATAGCCTATAATCTAACCTAACCTATAACCTCAACCTAACCTAACCTAACATAACCTAACCTATAACCTAAACCTAACCTAACCTAACCTATAACCTATACCTAACCTATAACCTAACCTAACCTAACCGAAGCCCGTATGCATTTTTAGAAGTACACAAGTTATCTTCGTTTGGCCGCTAATAGATGGACATTGTGTTGAGACAAATAGAAATTATGGTATGGTGTGTAAAGCCGCTTATGGTATGGTATCTTCGTTTGGCCGCTAATAGATGGACGTTGTGTTCAGACAATTAGAACTTATGGTATGGTGTGTAAAGCCGCTTAGGTTAGACTGCTCCAAATTATATTAAGATAGCAATTAGCCATTTCAATCCGCTTAGGGCTAGCCACCTAGGGTTAGCGTCTTAGGACTACTGTTGGTTTAGCCGCTAATAGATGGCCGTATTTTGGAGTGTTAGGATGCGCTATGTAAAGTTGCCTAGGTTTGGCCACTCCAAATTGGATTAGTGTAGCGTTTTTTCATTTCAATCTGCTTAGGGCTAGCCATTTAGGGTTCTATGGATTCTGGTTTGGCCACTAGTAGATGGCGCACCGTGTTCGCATGGTTATGGCACACTATGTAAAGTCCCTAAGGTAAAGTGTTCTAGAACATATTAGGATATTGTTAGGCCATTTAGTCTGCTTAGGGATAGGTGGTAAGGGTTATCGGCTTTAGACTAGCGACTCTTGTTTTGGCCGGTAATACATTACTATATTTGGAGTGTTAGGGTAGGCTATGTAAATCCGCTTAGGTATGGTAACTTTTGATTTGGTCGCTCAAAATCCAATTAGACATATAACCTATATATACCCTAACCTAACATATAACGTAGACTAAACCTAACCGAAACCTAAAGCCTAAACCCCATCAATCGCATAATTTCAAAAACGACATAATTCAAAAACTTAACCGAAACCTAAAGCCTAAACCCCAATCGCATAATTTCAAAAACGACATAATTCAAAACAAAATTTCGTCAGAACAAGATTTTTTCATAAACCAAAACAAAAAAAATTCATAATTCAAAACGAAATTTCACCAACACAAACCATAATTTCTTTTAAAGCATGAAATTTTCTTTTATCAATATATAAATTAATTCAAATAAATTTAATATGCATTAAAAGTTCAAGCATTCACATGCAGCCTATTTGAGCAAGAAAAGGTGTTGTAAACGTCCTCGAACCTGCAAAAACGTACACACACACACACACACACACACACACACCATATTGTTAAACCCTAAACCCTAAACCCTAAAGCTACAAGTAAACTTGAAAACAATCTCACCTTAGTGCTATGGAGTAGTCCACGTCGAGCAAGATTAGCACCTCTGACAACTTGTTTCTCACCAAATCTCTAAGAGGTGAGGAGGAAGAGAGCAAGAAGAACAGAAATGCGCAGGGAAAGCCCGCAGTTTGTTTTTTGCAGGGTCCAATGGTACAAGTATCGGTAGAGGCGTTGGAAAAAGCATTCATACAGGCATCAAAAAATACATCAAAACATGCATTGGAAATTTAAATTTAAAATTTTAAAAAAACTTCATCTCCCTCCATACTTACCTACACATATACCGACGCCCGCCATTGACACCGGTAATTTGGCGCCGAAATTTAAGTGACCTCTTGTAGTGATCCAAAGGGGGACAGTCTGCAAAAGAGTAATGTGCATCAATGGAGCTTAAAAGACATAAGGTTTAGCTTCATTAAGACTTCCATAGGCTAAGGTTCCAAAATTTTAATTATAAAGTCCAAATGGTCAAAGCTGGGAAAATTGGATGATGGTGGGAAGACTCAAAAGTCTTCCCACATCCCTATCAAGGAGGGGGCGCACTCTAAGAGTCTGGGAGGAGAGAGAAACACACACGCACACTCCAAAGATTTCCGCAAAGGAAATATTGGAGACATGGCAGACTCCTAGTCCAATTGTCCCCAATCTTCCCTCAAATCCTAGTGGATGGCCATAGAGGTGGACCAATGAGAATTAGGCTAGAGTAAAATTAGTATAATTAATTTTAAAATGCTTGATAAAAGAACCAATACAAATTAAGCTCCCCAGAAGACTATTGGATAGTCTACCAAGGGGTCCAATGAGCATCAAGCAGCCCAATGGCTTGCCTGATTCCTATTGGCTAGAAAACTAAAAGGTCCAATTAGAGTTTAATAAATTATTTTAATTACCTAAAGCTTTCACAAAAGGGAAAAGGGGGACACATGTCACAAGGCTATCAATCCTGCTTCTAATTTGTGCTTGGCTAAGCTTTGCAAGAGCCAATGGGAGGCCAACAAGAGTAACTAGCTAGCAAGATGGGTCGACCAAGAAGAGAGAGAGGGCTGCATTATTTACCAACACATTGCTCATGTATGCAAGAAGAAATCCATCTCCTTCTCCAAGCATAGAGAAGTAGAGGCCTACACCAACAACTCTTGGCTATGGAATGCAAATCAAACCAAGAGCCAAGCTTCAACGGCATGCTCATCTCCTCTACCATGCTAATTACTAATCTAAGCTATGCTCTTAGAGTAATTATGTGAGGAGAATACTTCTTTCTCGTAATATAAATCTTCTTCCTCTCAATATTTCCTCATTCCTTGCTAGCTCTCACTATTTTTGAAGGTGTGTAAGGTCTTGGGATTGAGGCTAGGGACACTAGGTGTGTTTTTTAAGATAATTTGGTTCATGAAGCTTCCATCTTCATTGCACAAACAAGTTTTTGTCTTCATTGCACAAACAAGTTTTGTCAAAGTCTCCTTTGATGGGAGAAGCTATAATAGAAGGCCTTTTTGGAGGTGGGACCGTGGCTCCATGTAAATCTGGTCCTCGATTGTTGGCAATTGTTCTATTTCTCTCTCTTTCAAGTATTGTCTATGCCAAATTAGCTAGGTGTAAATTGCTATGTTGCTTTCTCTGCAATGCTCACTATGTTATCAATTTTTGCTACACACAAGTTACTAGTGCATTAAATGTTACACGGAGATCAAAACAATATCATCAACATATAGCAATAGTGGAATCCATGTCCCTGCCAGCTGTGCACCTCTATCACCATCTCTCTTAATATAGTCAGAAACCTTATCCACATACATACCAAATAGAGTAGGAGAGAGCAAGAAACCCTCCTTCACCCCAATAGTGGAGTAAACTGGTGTAGATAGACCCTCTAGGGTGCATACATGCCCCACTACTGACTTGTATAATTCCATCATCCCCCAAATGAGCTTTGTGGCCACTTCCATCTTGTGTAGTTTGCGCATCAATCTAGCTTTGGGTACTGTGTCAAATGCTTTGCGAAAGCTGTCCACCACAAAGCTACAATAGACCCGTTTCCCATGTGGTTTTCCCTCCTCAATAATGGCTATGAGTGTTAGGATATGGTCAAGAGTAGAAAACCTCTCTTGACCCTTGCTTGCATGCACTATGGGAGAATCCTACTGTTACCGCACAGCATTACCGGATAGGAGGAGAGAGAGAGGTTTAAGAAAGAGAGAGATTGTATGCTGCAGCCCTGCTGGCGGGTTTTCTGATTTTTTTGCGATTATTACCTCATGTATTACCGCGCATATAGCCGTGCAGATTACCGCAATAAAGAATCCACTTGGTTGGCCACCCCCATTCCTCTCCCACGTTTCCCTTTCTATAAATTCTATTCTATTTTGTTACTTTTCAGAAATTGGTACCCCCTTTTTGCATGGAGTGTAAGAAATCCCATTCTCATTGGGATTTTTAGTGCCTCTCTTCTCTTTGCTTGCCTCATCTATAAATTCTATTCTATTTTGTTACTTTTCAGAAATTGGTACCCCCTTTTTGCATGGAGTGTAAGAAATCCCATTCTCATTGGGATTTTTAGTGCCTCTCTTCTCTTTGCTTGCCTCATCTATTGGTATGATTCTCCTACTGGTATGATTCTCCTAATCTACTCATTTGTACTCCATGAGATTCTATATCAAAAAATATTTTGTTTCCACCTCAAAATCTTATGTCAACTATGCATTCATATGGAAATGGCAAGCGAATGATGATCAAAATTGTATGTCTTGCGTTCATAAACAAATAGACCTTTTGTACAGCATAAGTAGAGAAAGAAAACAAAATCCATAAGATATTTATTAATTTTCATCCTCCAAGAGATCTCTACAAGTGCTTACATCCATGTACAACCCCATGGTAGCTAAATCAACAAATAAATGTATTGATTCATCCGCTACAGCCTCTCCTATTGAATCATCCTCATCCTCTCCATCCTCATCCTCCTCCTCACTATGGTTGGTTATTGGGAATGGTTGGTTCTCCTCGACCTCAACTGCATCATCGTCATTGGCGTCTTCTTGAGATGGTATGGTGGGATCTGCCAAAGTCTCTATGTTTGTATCTGCAAAGATAGATCTGCTCCGTGGTGTGACTGGAATAACATACCAAAGTCGTCTTCGATACATACAAGGCACATAAAACACCTGTAGGTCATAGAGAAAACAACAACATGAATGTAGTTTTATATGTATCATATAATGTTTTAGTGAGTTGCACATGGACTTTACCTACTCACAACTACTAGGTTGAACCAAGTTGTCGGTCGTCTCGTGATGAAATTGCCCGGAGTCTACCATATAGAGCCCATTCTCATGTCTCTTAACCTCACCTGCAAACCATCGGCAGTCAAAGAGATATTTGTGAAATGTTCTGAAATCCACTTTGATTATCCTCTCTATTGTTCCACATTCACCTCTTGTGCTGTCGTGTCAAAGTTGCCCATAACTCCACTATCGTGAGTGGTTCGACGCTCGTCTATCTTGCGGGTTCGAAAATGACATCCTTCGGACCACATAGAGTTGAATGTGAAGGCCTGCAAAAACCAATCAGGATAGATGAGAGAGAGAGAGAGAGAGAGAGAGAGAGAGAGAGAGAGAGAGAGAGAGAGAGAGAGAGAGAGAGAGAGAGAGAGAGAGATGACACACATACATACACACACACCCACACACACACACACTCGCATACACACACTAAACACATTGAGTATATTACCCTTGGTAGACATCCTCGCGGGTACTCCCATTCTTTAGGGCTTATTTGTTCTCCTTGTGCCTTGGCCTTGGTCATGGCATTGTGTATCCACCCAGCTCGAACTAGATCAGGGTATTTGGCAAGCTGTTTAGGAAAGGGAGGTGCTCGCCTACCGCCATCTGACCTCTTCCATGCTTCCCTCTCCCTTTCTCTCGTTGTACGCACCTCCACATACATATCCACCCATTTGCCCATGATGGGAGCATTGAGTAGACAATGGTTGTTGACTATGGCTTGAAATTCCCTATCCAAAATCAAGAGAGAACCTTTCCCACTTGGAATGTTTGCGTGTTTTTTTGGATCCTCTTCCTCCATCTTTAAACGAGGAAATGATGGGTCTATTGTGAAAAGATATTGAGAGACATACACAAAAGCCTCTTGTGCAATCCAACCCTCTATCATGCTTGCCTGAACACATGAAACCATTAGTAATTAAAGTAACCAATAAAAAGCGTTGTGAATACAATCCAATCCTAATAAGGTTTAAGGCTTAAGATCAATGAATATCTCTGTCTGTGATCGTAGCCTTACAAAGTCTTTCAAGGTCTTTAGGAACCTCTCAAGAAAGAACATCCACCTGGAGTGAACCACACCACAAATGGCTATCTCCTCAACAAGATGGAGCAATAGGTGAACTTGGCTAACAAGGATAGAACGTGGGAATGCATCCTCAATAGCACAAGTTGCTTCAATCGCTAGAAGTTGAGTTGTTGGAATGGCTGAAACTTCGATTTCTTTGGAACTCACAAACCTGTAACCAAAAAACCCTTCATAATCTTCATAGTAAAGTTAGTCTTCAAAGTAAAGTTTAGGAGGGAGGATAAAATGTGCTATATCTGACAACTTCTCCCACCTTGAATATTGCAGCCTTTACCACTATTTTGTGCACAACCACAAATAAGGATTACAATATAGAAGCTTTCAAGTACTACAATCAAAAAGTGCCTTTACAGACAGACTCAACATCTTGTGGATGGAGGGTGCTTGAAAATGCATGGAGATATCTTGAGTCAAGGTGCCGGATGACTATACTCACTGTAAGTGTGGCTCATGTATTTATTTTGATGTTTTATGTATGTATGTACTCGTGTCCTTTAGTTCCTTTTTCTATTTTTTTCTGTTGCATGACTATCCAGAGTCTTGGGTCACGTGGGTGAGAGAGAAGGCTGTTTCTATGGGTTTGGAAAGATCAATAAATCCAAATGATCCAGAATCTCCTTTGTCACCAAAGAAAGGTAGAGCCACCAAAGGTTTAGATACAAAGAAAATGAATCAAAAGAAGAAAAGTCATGCAAAGAAGATCCATACAAAGAAAAAGGATCACAAGAAGAGTCTTGCCAAGGGGAAGAGTCCCACCAAGAAGACTGCCAAGGGGAAGAGTCCCACTAAGATCCTTGCAAAAAAAAGAGCAGATACAAAGGTCCATCCATTCCACTCACCATTGAAATTCAAGGTTCAAAAGTGTCGTACACTTAAGAACAGTAAGGGGGAGGCACCTAGCTCACCTTTCAAGCTACCATTCATGTTGCCAAAGAAGGTTGCCAAATCACCCAAGCCAGCCAGTCCTCAGGAGCCCAAAGCACCAACCCTTGCCAAGTCACCCGTGCCAAGCCCTAAGGGGCCCAAAGCACCAACCCCTGCCAAGTCACCACCACCACCCACTTCTGAACTTTCACCCCCTTCTGAACACAAAAGGAAAAGAGTCTCTGAGGATGCAGAATCCTCTCAAGCAAAAAGAAAAGTGGAATTTCATGATTGATTAGTCCACAAAAGCTATGTACACTTTTGTTCATTTTGTCCATATGAACATATATATATAGCCTTTGGTGATTCATAATTTTGTACTTCAAATACTTAATACCAACTGTCGATTCTTAAATATGTATCATGATGTCATGTAAGTTTAAAACAACATAAGTAATGTTCACAATAAGGTAGATAAAAGATAAATATATTTGCAAAATGATTACAATATTGAACTTGTTTTTTCAAGTCCTTGCAAGTGGCTCAAATACAACTCTTTTTGGGGGAAGGCATGTGATGCAAGAGGTTGAATTCTCCATCCTTGTGCTCACCACAATTTCATCCACTTTGAATCTATACTCGGAGATGTTTCATCAAGAAACTCAAGAGATTCTCTAACATCATTTAGTCTCCAATTTTTTGTTACTATCAGGCTTCTATACTCGGTGTGTGGATGGACTGTGATCTTTAGTTCAAACTCTAGACAATTTTCCAGAGTCGAGAGGAACCCAGCTACCTAATTTGCTTCTCCATCTCCTATAGTCGTAGCCCAGAACTAATGATTGATGACATAGTTGATATGAGATAGACATAGAATTTGGGCTTACTCTACAACTAATATTGTCACCAATATGGAAATTTTCTTTGGTGCTCCATCCGTCTCTAAGAACATTATCCAGTTCAGTCATAGAAAGTCTTCTATTAAGCCACATCGTCTTTGTCCTCTGCAAGTCCATTGTTTTGAAACATGCCACAAAGACATGTATAGGCAAGAACCATTGAATTTTAATCCTTCTTTATAGCCTTCCCGGAGACATAGCTTTAAGGATGTCTTCTTTGATCTTGGATTTGAAGCTTGATATAGTACATGCATCAGGAGCTTCCCAGTCAAGTGAACTTATGGTGGGAACGGGTAACTGATGTAGTTCTCCATATGCACCTTCTCATGATGGAACTTTGTATTCTGCAAAATAGACAAACAAATCCATTGTTTTGTAAAAGGAAAATGGCTTGTCAGCATACATAGCATCTGCAATCCCTTTATGCATTGCTTTGAACGTCCCACTTAGACTCTCCACAGGCTGCCATTCCACAACTCTTGAAGGAAATATATCTGGAATGGAATCAAAAAGTGAGAAAAACAATGGGATAATGAAAAAAATTCACTGTATCAAATAGTTCTTTTTGTACTTACAGTAAGAATGTAGTGTGGGATGTTCTTCCCAGTCTAACACCATATCCTTGGCCATGTACACATGTTGAACCTTAGCTAGCCAGCCATTGTCGGTCACTTTGAAAGCAAGAACAGGACCTTTCCAATGGTTTTTTACTTTATCGCGTTTAGTTCTCTTCACTCTGTGTACACCTTTGCATGAAGGAAGCATTGTTACCCAATCATTCACACGAAAAGATATGGGCTTCCAAAGACCATCCTCTCTAATGTTATGAAAGTCACAAGAAGTTATGTTATGTGAAGGGCGACGTGCAAAAGACGTCATGGAAACTTAGAGATTAGAGAAGAAGAAAGAAAGTATAGACGGAAAGACTTAAAACCTCTCACAAACTAGAGAGCGAGAAAGGTATACGTTTGAAAAAAGTAGGTGATTTGTCATTAATGCCCTTGTTTTGAGAGCCTTCTGACATAGATTTCGTATCTTTTGACAACGCTTTTGTGAAATATAAAATAGAATAAAAGACGAGACTTCATTACTTTGAGCGGCAAATTTAATGAGCTCTCTCGCCGAAAGCACCCAAATATAGCAGTTTCAGCCTTATAATCAAGACATTTAGCGGTTCTTCGTCAAAATAGGACCACCAAAACCCACAATAGAGGAGACAAGAGTGCCATACTTTTGTATACGTGTCAAATAACTATTGAACTATTCCTTAATCCTTAGATTAACAAACAACCCTTTTTGAGTCGTTTTTGGCCCTAATGAATGATGGATGTTCCAATATTCAGTCATCCTAGAACACTATTGTGAATGCTATAGAAAAAATGTTGGATGCCTTAGTGTCAAATGATGAATTGACCAAGTTAAAACCTGAACTGAGGGAGACTAAGCAACAAGTTGAAAAGTTGAAGCAGGAGAGAGGAGCCGAGTCCCTGCGGCACAGTGTCCTTGAAAATCAATCATCTAGGACTATTCAACACTTAGAAAATAAGTTGTCCAAGATGATGTCTGAGATACGAACGCTTAGAGAAGAAAACATATAGGCTGAAAGAGCTGCTGATAGATTCAAAACCATGCTGCGAATGATGATTTTAACTCATTGCTGACTAGCCAAACTACCTTGAAAGCCACTTTAACTGAAAGATATATCTATAATAATTTGGCTGAGATACTGAATCCAAAGGGGAACGCTGTTTACAATATAGATAATCTGAGAGCGCTTATGGAAACAATGTAGAGTGATTTACAAGATAAATTTTTGAATACACTAGTGCTTTGGTAAATCAAGCTATCTTGGATTATATTGAATAGTAGAACAACCTTGATGAGGATGATGATAAGGCAACAGAAGAGGAAGAGAAGGAGGATGAACTAGAAGAAAGGCATGATGATGATGACTCTCCTCCATCTCTACCTTTAGGATCTGGTGTTGGTGGAGCAAGGGCCACAGGAGGTAATCAGCCCAATACAGACCAGTCAGACTAGTATGAAGGTCAGCAGTCGGGTGATCAGCAGGCTGGAGATCAACAGCCCAACAACACTGGGAATTCACCAGTGCACCAGTCACAGCACAGTACGGATGAGAAAGGGAAAGGCAAAGATGTGACTGAGGTTCTAAAAGGTGATGAGCAACATTCATTACAGCTCATCACACTGAACAAGCGACTAAGACATCAGCAAGCTCGTATAACCAGGATGTATCTAGAGGATGATGTTCTTCTGTCTGATCTTGAACGATTTCACTAACTGTATGTCGGCGCCAGAGAAATGTCCAACATTGGAAATCAGCTACTTTCCATGACCAAGAGGTGTGCCAACTACCTGAGCATCCTAGTAGAATTCAATTGCTAGAAAGAGTACTTGAATGGGTACTAAACTCTGATGAAAAAATAGCTAATCCACATTGACAACGACAGTCTACTGTAGACTGTCATTCCCTAGCCATCGAATTAGAGCTCCTGTTGGGGAACATGCCAACCTATAAATGTATGAAGGACGTCAGAGGTCAATTAAAAGAAGTTTTACTGCAAATGCAAATTGCCATGAGAGTTCTGGATCAGAGGGTACAAGCTATCCTTGAAGATCAGGCTACCACCAGTAAAGGAACTTCAACTCAAATGACAGTGGGAGAACAAGCAACTACTCTCCGAAGACTATTTCAACTGGTTAGAGTAACTAGAAAGGTGATGCAGTAGGAGAATCAGGCTGTCCTCAATTTTTTGGAATTTGTACCCAATTCTCCAGTCCTCCTGTATGCTTTACCAGCCAAAGAAGCTGAGTTGCCTAGGTTTTTCCCAACACTGTATCCTCAACATCCAGAACTAGTAGATCGGCTCACATACTATAATATTTCTAATGATCTTTGGGATTGGTATGAGTGATCCACTATAGAATGGAAAGCCTAGCAAACACTGCTTAATGATGCTCTTCAATTAAATGATCCTGGGGAACTAAAGGAGGAGATACAGAGAATTAAGTTGTGTATGGGACAATGGAAAATCCAGCTTAGAGGTCTCACCAAGATCACAAACCAACTGCTGCAACTTATTGTGGAGTCCTCTAAAATCCATGAAAAGGATGTTACGGGTAAACCAGGTCTGGGACCATAGTACAGAGAGATGGCTAAGATTCTCTTTGAAGCTAGGATTAAAACAAATCAGCCTCTTCTAGAAGGATGAATCCATGCAGCTTCACATTGTCACAAATTGGCCAGAACTTGTCTAACAAAAGACAAACACACACTCTATGATCCGGACACCAAAACCTATCATCCTCTCATGCCTTATGAAGTAGAAATGACTACAAAAAGGCAGGATCAGCTTGAGCAGGAGGCCATTTACAGACTTATCCAGAAGGACAATGCTAGCATTGGGACTTCTGAAACACCGACACGACCGAAGGGAAAGAGGAAGCGGGTTCAGTGGAAGGATACTGGGTAGTTCCATCTTAGAATCCGATGGTGGATTTTTCTAGCCGTTCTCAGAATCAGACAATGGATTTTTCCAGTAAGGTGTTGGAGTTTCTTTGGCTGGACACCCATGGAATTACAACTATAGGGGTGTCAAGCAAGCATGAAGTATGGTATAAAGCTAGCAATACCAGGAGAGTTAACAACTTCAGAACAATACTATCATGAGGAACATGATAGGCCAACTCATGAGGAACATCGGGCAACCCACCATGCAGGCAAAGAGGTTCAACACCTCTGAAGGATCACACGGTGGATTTTTTTTTTCAAAAATTTTGGAGTCTGACCAAAATTCAAGAAAGGAGGGAAGGATGTAGACGACGGAGATAGTCTCAACAGGCGGGAATTGTTTCCAAGAAGCCGAACAGTGGACCAGCCAGTAATTACCATGGAAGTTACCACAATTACCATGGCAGTTACCACAATAACCTTAAGAGGCTATAAATAGGACCCATTACATTGTAATTGGGCTGATTGTACTTTGGGCTACTTGTACTCTTTGACTTCTTACTTCTAGTCTCTTGATTCTAGTCTTTGAAGCTGTCTTGAGTTACAATATCTTCACTTGTAATTCTACTCTGTAATCATTACTACAGTAGTCAATTGGGCTTCAGTCTGTGATACCTTGTATTCGTTCTTCATAAACTCTGAATCTGGACGTGAAACACTTTTCCAGTCATTCAGTCTGTTTTTAGTTCCAGTAGAGTATTTCAGTTCAGTTAACTATTCCAACTTAGTTTCTATATTCCATTCCAATTTCACTGACTGAACTGACAACTTCCAGTAGTTGTAAATTCTAACACTGGAATCAGCCATCTGAAGAGATCAGCTCCAATTCCAGTAACTAGCACAAAAAGAGTGTCACTCTAACATGCCTTTACCCTAATGTAATGTACATGTGAGATGCATGTTAGTACCTCATAGAGCCTTATGTTAGCTTAGTTTCTTTTGTTCCATTAAAATTCTAAACATGGGTAGGATATCATGATTACTGCATATCACACAAAAATAATTAATCTATGCTTGAACAAAGCTAATGTGCCAATGTCTAAAGACTTTAAGGTAATTTGTGGGACGGGATAGAAGAGTGGGATTTGGCTTCTAGTTACCATGCCTTGGACAACACGTATTTGCCTCTATTTAGTTCAATTTATCAAATCATCCTTGCATAGCATCGTACCAAGCATAAGCAGTGGATTGTCTGCTATAAGGATATCACTCTCCACAGTAATCACAAAAGTTGGTGTGAAGCTTCGCTAATCTATTTGTGGGAGGTACTATAGTGTGGCTAAATAATGAGCCATGCCCCCCCCCCCCCCCCCCCCCCCCCCCCCCCTCTCTCTCTCTTGCTTACATGTGTGACATACTCCAGTAGATGTGTTTGTGTGCTATATATATAGTACAAAAAGGCCCATGATTATGATACTTGAGTCTACTATCTACTTGCTAGTTTCGGCTAAAAGTAAACAAGTGTACATTCCACTGTGAAAGCCTTCTTTAGTGGATGAAAGAATCTCTCTCTCTCTCTCTCTCTCTCTCTCTCTCTCTCTCTCTCTCTCTCCGACCATGGTGGGTCTCTCAGACGACTTCGACATGAGATATACATGGTGGGTTTTGAGCTCCTTGGAGAAAAATCTATCGAAAATTACCAAAATACCCTGTAATTCGTGGAAATTCCCAAAATACCATTGTATCTATTTTCATTGAATTGTTCAAGGTTTTCTAATCTCTATTCCTATTTGACAATTGAGATCCGTTTTTGAGTGCTTAGCATGTAATTTATCAGAAATTAATTAGCAAAAAAAGACAATTATGTCTAGAAGTAATGAAGCAACTCATCTCCAAAACTTATATAACCAACTCAAATTCTACTTTTAGCATCTTGTATTGATAGACAATCAGTCGTCGTATGAAAAGCTACAACTTTTTCCATTTTTGAAATAAATAATCTCACAACCAGGGATATTTTGGGAGTTTTGGAAAATTTGAAGGGCATTTTGGGAATTTATGACAAAATAGTGGGGGTATATTGAGAATTTTTGAAATTTGAAGGGTATTTTGAGACAGCATCGATCGACTGGCTCCTGGTCAACAAGGAGACACCACGATTGGCAACTACGAACGAAGTCATTCCTCTGCTCGACGGCAATTTGATGTTTGTTAACGTCAACCTTCAGAAATTCCGTGCAGTCCCGAGCGGTACGGGCAGATGTGGAGACCCTCGCTACTGCTCGCGACGACAAAGAGTGCCATTTCGATGTTCTCCGTTTCAGCAGCACGCTGGTGGCCCTCAAGTCCATTGCCAACGGTCGCTTGCTAAAGAGATATAAGTGCGCTCAGCCGCAGCGGCCTGCTCAACCTAAAGTACCTGGTGGAGCTGGCGAAAGTGTCGGACATCGCACCCGTGGTGGTCCGGCTTCATGCTCAACAGCACCGAGTTTCCAACTGACCTGGAGGTCCAAGTCACTCTCACCCAGCAGGTCAGCAGCAGGTCCCACCGAGATGGGCACCACCACCACCGCACCTTCAAGGTTTCATTAGTGCCTCCCAAAACCCAGGTACAACTTTCTGTTCTATAGCTAGTGTTCTGGAGGCGATCACATCTCAGGGAAGCTGAGCCTAATTTATCCCTGCAAGCTTCCTCTACAGCGCACTCCAAGATCAAAACCATTTTGTAAGATTCATTTTGCTTCTTTGTCATATATGTTAAGGTACTAGTTCATGGATGCCTCGAGTAGCGTCATGGTCTCTTCGGCTCTCCCTTCATAGGTCCCCCCCCTCTCTCTCTCTCTCTCTCTCTCTCTCTCTCTCTCTCTGGGAAAAGCTTTGGTTCTATATTACACTTTTTACATGTTTAGCCTACATCATGATGATAAACTCCATCATCTCAATTTGTTGAGGCACAGGCATTAAACAAGGTATCTGTGAAACTGTAAAAGGTATTGTGTATCAAACAAGGCCAAATTTCTAGCAATTCACGAAAAAGATAACATCCAACTCTTAGAGAGGCTATTAATACATAAGTCTAAACCTGCAGCACCAATTTGAATTGTTCCAAAGATGGAAACCTTAACCTTCCAATGCATCATACAAATATCATATAAACATAACCACCAAGCTCAAATTGTAGGGCAATTCAAAAATAGGTGCCTAGATGTCTCAACTTGACCACATTTGGGACATTTCCCATCTATCATTCTCTTTTTGGCTAACAGTTCACCTATGGGAAGAGCCCCTGTTATGATTCTCCACAAGAAGACTTCGTGTTTAAAACTCACTTCAGAACACCATACACCAGATAACTTCTTTAACCACCAACTTTGAGGTCGATTGAACTGCCAGATCTTGTTGCATCTCTCTATCTGAGGTTGAGGGATCAAATGTAGATAGAAACTTTTGGTAAGAGAGGACCACCAATTTGCTAAAGTGTCTGGCAGTGCCCAATCCTTGAATCTTTATGAGCAGGCTAGATACATGTGGGTGCATATATCTTTACATTGCTATTTGCTACTTTCCACCGAGTATGTGAGTGTATGCACCACCCAAAGGGCAATCCCCCTTTTTTATTTTGGTTGATGACGTATGGGAGTTCTCTAGAGATGGTGACATTATCATTCTGGGGGACTTCAATGCTAGGACTGCCCATTACCACACAGTATTTTATGATACTTCCGAGGAGATGCTGAGAGAATTGGATGTTGCAGAGACAGTTCTGTCCAGACTATCACAAGATGTGGTTGCATAATGAGTATGGACGACACTTGATAGACATGCTGATTGCACATGGGCTAGTGATTTTTAATGGCCTACAGAGATTTCCCGATGCGGGAGGTTTTACATGCTTTCCACACAAACATGGAGCCAACACAATGGATTATGTCATGGCACAACCGGGCTTCATCTCTAGTATCCAGGATCTCACCCAGACCTGTTGGTGTGACACTGGATCATGCCCTTGTGTCGATGATCATCTCTTTCCTGTTTAGTGTACCACATAGGACATTGACAGCGAGCTGAGAGGAGCCCCTACTCGCTCCACCTTCATGCGGTGATAGAATTTGTATACATAGATGAGATCTACAGACGCTTGTGCATTGAGGAGCTAGGGAGACCTCTAGAGGGGTTTACTACTAGTTCTGACACACACATTACATGCTACAGCAATAGAGGCATACCCACACACCCAGCTTGAGCAGAGACAGTGTTCTGGGAGCACGCCCCAGAACAGCTAATATGACGAGGAACGCCACGAGGCAAGATCCAAACTTCAAAGGGAGGTGCTTTTGGGGGACATCACTAACAGACAATCATAGATTGACTTTCGACGCCTAGTGCGGCAGAAGAAGAGGGCATGTTCGTCTCAATTAGAGCAAGATCTATACCAACTATTCCTGAGTCAAGACTCGCGTGAGGCATGGAAACTCTTTCAATAGCCCCCCCCCACCCCCCACCCCCCTCCCATTACCCCTACAGAGGCCTGGGGCCATTACGCATCATCTTTGTACACAGTTCCTGGACAACTGCCCCTTCCCGACCCCCCCGATCCTTGCCCACACTCATGTGCTTTTCCACCACTGAGATGGTGAAGAAGGCCATCGAAAGGATGAGGACTGGGAGATCATATGATCGTGATGGCTTAATGGCCAAGCATTTCATGCATGCCAGAGATCTACTAGCTGCAGAGCTTCTCACATTTATATTCAATTGTGCCATGTGTAAGGGCTTGCCTGATACTTGGAGCCTATCTGTTATTGTATCTATCTTCAAGTCTCACGAGACCCCATGGAGCTTGGGATTTATTGCACTATCATGATTAGACACACATTGGCACGGTTGCCAACTCATCCATTCTTGAACAACAACTGAGCAGATGGGTAGAGAGGGAGGACATATGTGCAACCATCACTATGACATTTGGAGCACATTACCGCTCAGATAGACGCACAAAAACAAAGGAAAAGTTCAAGTTACAAAATCTCGGAGGCGGTAATGCTAGAGTCAATGCTCGTGGTAATGGTCCTTCAGCAATGCACGCGGTAATCGGCCCGGCTATATTTCCGCGCTTATTTCTGTGGGCGTTACACCAAGAATTACCGCAAGCATTACCGCGCACGCGAGTATTTTTTAAAAAAAGAAGATGACCATTTGGATGGTCCTTGGTAGGACCCATCCAAATGGTCATTTGCCTTTTTTTTCCTATACATTTAATAAATAAAAAAACAACAATTTCATTGCACAAAAACTTTGGGCCAAAATCAAATGTTTAATTATATTGGAGAAACTGTTCATTACAAAATTGTCCAAATAGGCAATGCATGGCGGCTATACAACTGTGGCCATAAGAAGACTTTGGGCCAAAATCAAGTGTTTAATTATATTGGATATTACAAAATTGCCCAAATAGGCGATACATGGGGCTATACAACTGTGGCCAAAAGAAGACGGGCCCAAAAACACTCGGAGGATTGAGCTACTCGGATTTTGGGACCTCTCGAGGGACTCCTTGACTCTGGAAAAGAAAAAAACAACAAAACTTTTAATTAATACAAATGGATACATAATTCTACATGCACTCATTTTAAAAAAAAGTTCACACTTATAGGTTGTAGTGTACGACATGCATTTTCAAATTCTTCGCGCTTGATTTTGTTGTTTTCATATAGCCAGCACCATGTCTGATATTCGGAGTGACTCTTTTTGTATCTCTGGATCTCTCGGTTTGGGCGGGTCATAGTAATATTTTGCTATATATCAATTAAAAAATATCACAAACCTAACCTTATTACCACAAATTAAATCAATTTAAATGAAAATATGCGCACTCACAAATTTATCTTTCCATGCTGCTTTTCCGCCGGAGCCGTAATGCATGGGCGTTTGCTGCGCCCTCGCCTCCACCTGCCGAGTGTGTGCCCTAGCACCTTCCGCTCTCTCGTCCTCCAGCTTGCCCTGGGCTTTCTCCCACTCCTCGTCGTGAACATTTCCAGGGCGATAGTTGTGACCCTCAGATTCAAATGTTCGCTTGCCGCCCTCCGCACACTGGACTTCTTATTTTTCAAGAAATTCTTGACGTACTCCTCGAGCCACTGCCTGGAGAACTCTTCCACTTACGGATTAGGGAACCGCATGAGCAATGTCGTGTGAATGTACATCAAGTCGGCTGGGTCCTGATCTTTGAAAGATTTAAAGCAATCTTGGTATGTCGAGTGGATCAGCTGGTTAAGGTGCCCTCGAAATGTCCTCCCCAAAGAGGAACCTAGATTCACCTCCCCGCCTCGATGTACATAATAGTAGTAGCCATGAGCTTCCGGGGCGGGCGCATCGCGGTCCTCATCCTCATTTGGAGCTCCAAGGGGTGAGCGAGGAGGTCGGGGTGTAAGAGGAGGTGAATGTGTAGCATTGCCCCCTCCACCACCAAAGCAACACGAGCCACTACCTTGACGAGAGCGTGAGCCACCACTACGGGAAGAGCGCTGGCCACCTGAAGAGCACTGGCCCGAGCCCGAACCGCTAGGTGGTGTAGGCGACGGATAACTCGATGGTGCGGGCATGGATCCCTGCGAATGCAAGGTGGAGGGAGGTGCAGGTGACGGGAAATTCGAGGGTAAGGTAGAGGGAGGCGCTTTGGGAGGTACACTCTGCACGATTGGAGTGCCGGTGCCCGGTGTCGCAAGTGGTGAGAGCCCATAGGTAGCCAACTGTGCGGGTGTGTACCGCCCTAGAAGACTCTGCTGCGATGATAGCCACTCTGCCTGGGCGCGGTATGCCCTCTCGAGGTTGGGGTTGTGTACTGCATCTCGGAACCATCGAAAGCCGAAGGTGGATTGTGGTTGGTGGGAGGAAGACTGCGAGTAGTGAGCATCACAAGCGTCCTCATAAGAGAGGCCCTTAGCGAGAAAGTTCTCTATGGATCGATAGCCGGGCGTGGAAGAGGATGCCATATCCTACAATTTCACAAAAAAAGGGACCCTAATTAACATTGAATTCTAGTCAAAGTGAGATTCTCTCCTTGCATAGGATTCCTCCCTGCATAGGATTCCTTTTATCTCCTATTTAAGAAATGGTTTGTGTGCTTTTTTTTTGCATCCATTTAGAGTGTGTGTGTGTGTGTGTGTGTGTGATTCTAATTAATCTATTGTGTGTGTGCGTTAGTGTGTGGCAAAGAAATTAATCTAGTGTGTGTGTGTTGGACCTTAATCTACCGTTGGGCTTCTCGGTGACCATTGGGGTCTCAATCCATTTAGAGTGTGTGTGTGTGTGTGTGCTTCTAATTAATCTATTGTGTGTGTGTGTTAGTGTCTGGAAAATAAATTAATCTAGTGTGTGTGTGTTGAACCTTAATCTACCGTTGGGCTTCTCGGTGACCATTGGGGTCTCAATCAACATCATCGCACACCCACATGGAGGTATGTTTTGGTATGCTTGTAACGCATGCACACTAATTCTTGCATTAGTGTGTGCTTGTAACGCATGCATTAGTGTGTGCAATTTTTTCACACACCAATGCTCACAATAGTGTGTGCTTGTGCATGCATTAGTGTGTAGACACACTAATTTGTGCACAAGTACACAATAATGCAAGCATTAGTGTGTGCTAGAGAGGTATGCACACACTAACACTTGCATTAGTGTGTGCTTGGGCACAAATTAGTGTGTGGAAACACACTAATGCATGCACACACTAATGCTTGCATTAGTGTGTGTGTGTGTGTGTGTGTGTGTGTGTGTGTGTGTGTATAATGCATGCATACACTAATGCGGGCATTAGTGTGTGACTCAGGTGACCAACATTAGTGTGTGACTCAGGTGACCAACATTAAGTTTGGCAACACTGCAAGAAGACATTGAATCAAAAAGCTACTAATAGAAAAGAATGGGCCATCATCAAGCATAGATTATGCTTCATACTTATAGTTTACTTTTCCCATGGATACTTGACAATGAATTCATAAATATAATATCTTTCTCCAAAAGATTGAAGATAATAAGACTCCAATGTCCTCTACAAAATAAAAAAGAATTAGCTAAGAATACCACAAAATGTTAAAAATAACATGTAAGGAGTTAAGAATTACCCTTCAACATAGGGGTATAATATAATTGCAGGTCAGCATGTTAAAATCATCAAAAAAACTTGAAAGGGTTCCTTGCTTGTTAAAAAGGAACTGTGTCACTAGAGGGTCAAGTATGGAAATTTGCATAGGTGGAGCCTCTTGAAGATCCCTCATAAGACACTTGGAAAAGAAAACACAAGCCCCAATGAGCCCCTTTTGCCTGTCTGCCTTGCACATGCACTAATATAGCAAAAGAGAAACACATACCTGAGACAGATATAGAGCACAGTGTCACCAAGCTCAATGTTGGGATTTACAAGCATACTTGTGTCTTGAGGGAATATGTCCAAATACGCCTCAGTATCTCCAAACAAGGAGACATCCACCACCATTTTGGCCTGTGACTTTCTCATAAAGAAGAGAGTTGGATGCTCTTAAAATTTCAGCTTGCTCTTTAAGGATAGCATCCTCTGATATCATGTCTTGCTCCCTCTCAACTTCCTTTCTCGGTTTGATATCTTGGGCCTTTCTTGTCTCGTATTCATGTGTAACATCCTCAATGACAACCCTAGAATCTTTCTGCTGCCTGGAAGGAGGGATGTTTAAAATTTGGAAGGCTCTAAGATCCTCACTAGGAATGAGCTCAAGAGCCTTATCAAACTTGTACCTTAGCCTTGACACAAGCACAAAATCTTTGCTCATAAGTGTGACCCTGTGAGAAAATGCAGCTGCAATGTACCTATCATTGATAAAGTCTATGAGAAAATCCTCAGCAGCTTCCTGAAGGCACATCACAGCTTGAGATTGCCACCTTACTGAGACAAAAGTTTTGATATTCATCATGCTTACAAGTCTATCTGATATCTCTTTGACAACTCTCATGAAAGAGAGCTTTGGAATCAGTAGACAAGTAGACTTTTGTGCTTTTCTTATTTCTCTTAGGGATTTCACATGATAATTCAATCTTTTTCTAGCATTGGGCCTCTGACGAGGTAGTGGAGGGGGTGCTTTCTCTGCATCTTTCTCAACATCATCTATTTCTGGATCAGTTGGGGCTTGGTAGACCTTCCTTGCAGTCTGCTTAGTCCTCGCCATTTGGGTAAAAAAACACAGCACCACGCGATAGACATGTCACCCACAACCTGCAAGATGTTTCTATCGCGCCGTGTGTGAAGAGAATGGCATTGGGGAGAGATAGAAGAGTGACAACAACATGACGCGATAGAAGGGTGACCCACGCTGTGGAAGATGTCCGTATCGCATCGTATGTGAGCACAGGAACCTCCAAAGAAAAACTCACAAAACGTCTTGTACGACGCGATAGAGGGCACACCCACACCCTAGAAGATCACCGTATTGCGTCGTATGCGAGCTCTGGAAACTTTTAATAGGCCGAGCAAAAACACCTGCACGACGTGATGAGAGGCTGACCTAGACTTTGCAACATGTGCGTATCGCGTCGTATGGGATGCTTAGAGTATTTCAAGAAATAAGACCTTCACGAAGCGATAGAAGGTGCACCCACATGCTTGAACACATTCGGGTCGCGTCGTTTGAGAAGAAGCTTGGCTTGGCTTAGTGGACGTTTACGCACAGCGTGGAAGAGTCAAAAGTGCAGATGAGTCGAAGTGCAGGTAGTTGAGGATGACACGACGCGAATGTCGAGTATGGGAGAAATCAAAGAATGAGCACGTGACAAGGCTTTTTATACATAAGACCGTCCGTACGACGACCGTTGTACCCAGGCCATGTGGCACGTATGCATGGCTGACACATGTCAATAACGGTCATATTTCGGATCCTATATAAAGCTTGGTCTCGAATGTTATTAATGTTGCACGTTTACTTGTCCCATACGACGCGAGTTATTACTAGTTCTTGTGTACTAATCCTCTCGTCCCGTACGACGCGCCTGTTTGCATTTGCACATCGGTGGTCCATCCTCTATCGCGTCGTTCGAGGTTCTTGTTCGCTTTGGTGTGGCTTCGTCCCACACGACGCACAGGTAGACAGTTCCACAGCCGGGGTCCAGTGCATATCGCGTGGTTCGGGGTTCTTATTCGCTTTGGTGTGGCTTCGTCTCGCACGACGCACAGGTAGGCAGTTCCACAGCCGGGGTCAGCTCATATCACGTGGTTCGGGTTTGTCATTGGCACTGGTACATTTGCAAACGTTGGGTTCAGCCTCTCATTGGCATCGACACGACGTGATACGAGCAAGTTGCTAGTCTTGGAACCCACCCCTATTGCTTCGTGCTAGTGAGGTTCTGAGACCCAATGTCGGGCGCTCTGTTCTCAGTTTAGCCCTCCCCCTGCTCACTCTATATCGCTTTGGGCGTATTTCCGGACCTTGTACCTAGCTTCACGTGTCGACTTTTCCTCTACAATGAATGAAGGCCGGGAGGAGATTTTGGAGGAGAGTCCAAGTGAGAAACTATTGGTGGCTGTGATGGATGGTGGTGACATGGAGGTGTACACCAAAGCATATAAAATATTCAACCCTGTGTTTGATCTTGTAGCTTTGTTAGACCATTTGAAGGACTTCTTGGCAGAAGAATTCAAAGAGTTTGAAGAGGCAGTTGAAGGCAAGTGTTTGGTTTTAGATGGCAAGACTTATTGTCATCTAACCGAATATACTACAAACTCAATTGAGAAGAGAAAAGTAACGAGGAGGTCTGGAAGATTTTCTAAGAAGACTTCCTTTGTTTGTCCACCTACCATTTCTTGTCAATTACATTTAAAACCTTGTAACCTTGTTCCAAAAGAAGTTGCTTTTCTTTTCTTTTTGTTCCTTAAAGTTGACATGCAAGCCAAAGATGATGAAGTGAAAGATACATATGAGGCAACAAATAAAAATGTTTCCACATTTTTGCAGCTTGAGAAAAGTGAAATTCTAGAAGAGGAGGAAGTTGATGTTGCAGCTGAGGAGCAAGAGAGTGCAAATTTTGATGTGGCTCAATTTAGAGCTAGTATTGTCATTGATGAGCTAACAGATGAGGTAGAGGTATCTGAAGCTTCCCTTACTATTCCAAACCTTCCCTACTTCTTTATCAATAGGAAAGAGTATATCCCTCTCCATCATATCCAGTGTCTACTTAATATGAGGGAGGACTACTGCATTGCAACCATTTCTAAAGCTTCTGAGGTGGCCAAAGATTTTATTGACACAGAAGAAGAGTCAAAAGAGGAGTTTTTGGCACTTGATCTTCATACATCCAATAAAGATTTTTTGCCTGCTCCTGATGCCCTTGCTCTATGCATGAGAAGAGTGGAAGAGGAAAAACCTTCCCTCAAAGATGAGGATTTTGAGAAGAGGCTTGTTGAGCTTGGCATCCAATCTTTTGGCAGAGACTTTAAGCTGAAAAAAACTAGAAAGGAAGTTGACATAAGAGAGATGACCGGATCATGCAATCTCCTTCAAGAAAAAGTCATTACCGAAGATGAGTTGCAAAAGTGATCTCCCTATTGAAATCTCTTTTTTCTCAAGTTTGTTTTAATTACTCATTGTCTTGTTTTGCAGATTGAACTCCTTGACAAAGACAATTTTCTTGGGAGATCTAAAGGCTCGAGAGGGAAAGCAATAGAGGGATCTTCAAGAAGGGATGCCTCCTCTCTCATGCACTACATGCCTACATTGGATAGTGTCAAATTCTGTGCTTTCCACATGCATTATTCTGAAGATCCTGAGTTGCCAATGTTTGCACTGAAGATATTGTCACGGTTTTTAGGGTACAATCCCCTTCAAATCAATGCAAACAAGATCATGCTACTTGAGAGAGCAGCAGCACTTCGAATGTTTGGATATGCTGCAGGATTCAATGCCTCAAGAGCAGGATACTTTCTTTGCTACTCTAGCTATGCAGCAGCAACTGAGGAGACAAATGTCAACCTTCTTGGGGGCTATAAAAGAAGAAAGTTTTTGAGATATAGGGGTGACATGCCTAGAGATAAAAAAAAATTCAAAAACTAATGTAAATTTGACAATTTTTTGCACCAAAATATCTTTTTTGAATTTGGATCTCTTTAGAAAGATTAAGTACAAAGTTTCAAAGTGAAGCATTAATCTCCATTTGTGGTTGAGCAGCATGTTGTTTGATCTCATCCGTTGTAATTGCCTCCTATAGAACCAATTGAATAATTCCTTTAGTGCATTGCTCCTTCTTTGTCCACCTCCCTTTCTCATACATTTGAAAAAAGAAGTCCTCGCTTGATAGTGAGATTTTTCCATTCCCTGAGAATTCCATGTTGCAAGGGGTCCTTGTTTTGCAAAATATGGTCCATGCAGGTACAGAATATGCTAAAAATAAAAAAAAAGTTAGTTGAACTCAATAGGATGCAAAGTAAAATACTATCCAGACTTTAGAAAGTAATTGAATACTCACCAAGTAATATGTGATGTCTTTTGCTCCCCAAGTATCTGTAATAGCAGTTATTAAAAGCTTTATTGTATTTTTAAAGTCATCTGCATAAGTAGCAGAGCTAACTTGTTGTCTCAAAACTTTCAAAAAATTGTCGAAATTCTTCCACACTTCCATGAGTTTGTTGGCTACATCTGGTCTACTTTTGACAATGGTTGTTATAACACAAAGATCCTTCCACTAGTTCCACATAGCATCAACTTGTTTGTTGTCATGGTTACTCAAAAATCTTCTGGCTTTTGCTCCACCCATTGAAACATCTTGCAAAACATCACCGGTTCCTTTTGAAAGAGTGGGATCTTTTTTTAGATGCACTTGACCAACATGAAAACCCATTTGAGAGAGCAAAGCCTCGCATTTTTCTATGCACTCGTCTGCACGTTTAGTTGGATTAATAGAATATGCATAGTCAAAATGGAGTCGAAGCAATTTGTCCAATATTCTAATCTCTGTATGCATTGTGCATATATGTACATTTTTTAAATCTATTGTTAGAATTGGATCCCAAATCATAGAAGACGATGGGTATTTGATGACGTTAACACTATTGCTCAATGGTGCTTTTCCAACCTCGTGTTCTGCAAGCCATCCTTTTGTTCTAGTGCTTGCCATGAAATATAGACATGGATACTTGGTATTGGCACCTCCACATACACCAAACATGCACTTTAATGCTTTTAGGTCGGCACTCAAGTGCCATTCTACAAAAAAAGTCACCCATGCCATCTACACAGAGTCCTGTATAACAGAAGGGATATCGGTTTGCAAAAACAGCCATTTCAATGTATCGTGATTTTCTACCAGTATTTGAGCTACTCGCATCCACCAAAGTTCCATTTCTGATTGAGTTTTGTGGTATGGGTAATCAAGCTTACCCTGGCTATAGTCCAATGCTCTATTGATAAGGGATATGGATACTCTTTCTTTGACATTTTTGAATTTGAGCTTCATCCAATTTCAGAACAAATATAAGTTTTCCTTCACAATCTACTTCTTGCATATTATAGTATCTCACCATAGCAGATTGAACATTTTTATAGTAATCCAAATGTTATTAAAAACATTATACTCAAAAGAATTTTTTTTTCTGTTTTTCATATGGCATCGTTCCTTCTATATGATAGTACTCTCCAAAATGTTCGGGTATTTCTTCGTTTAATAGAGTCCTAACTTTCCCAACATTATGAGGTCTAGGCAACCCAAAATCTTTAATCTTGTAATACTTTAAAACCTGAAACCAGGTTTTAGAGATGGCCCTGTAACCCCTTCTGTTGAGAGAGAAGGAGAGAACACAGAAGTAGAACCCCAAAGTGTATAGAATACACACATGAGATGATGTATATATAGAGGGGACCTGGGTGCCATATATAGAGAAGCCATATATTGAGTAGCTTCACATATAAGCTCAACACCCCCGCTCAAATAAGGGTCCCTAAGTGTGGATGAAAAAACCCTTGAGGGATCAAGGGAAAAACCCACAGCTCTATATACACCCACCGTTATATTATAAAAATCATTGAATATACAAATGTTTACGAGGAGCTACATCACTCCTTTTACAATGAATGTTTTATGAGGAGTTACATTACTCCTATCAAATACAATAATGAATACAAAGGTTCAATAAAGAGGTGTAAAAGCTATCGATTAGCTTGTAATCAAAAGTGTCTCCATGAATCTGCTGTGTAGCTTGTCATCAATATCACATCACCAAACATGTCTTCATGTTGTCATCAATATGGCATCACCAAACATATCTTCATAAATCTTTTATTGTCACCAAGTTTGTCTTCATGAAATCAATTCTTTGATCAATCCTACATAGATCATAGACTCCAAAAAAAAACATGTCATGAAAATTATTAGCATCGTTAATGAATAATTACGTTCACAATGCCATAAGAGATGGTTCGCGATGCCACTCTTTTGACGACATATATACGCACGACAACATATGGTACATAAAGTATAAACGTAAAAGTACAAAATGTGTGATTACGTGATACAAATGATATGTGTATATACTACATAAAACAACATTTATCAATGTAGTGATCAATGAATACCATCAAAGTATTAACAAAATATCATCATTATGTCAATAAAAATGAATAAATGATCATGGTATCAACGAAAAGCATCATGATATCACCGAGAATAATCATTGTATCAACGAAACAACATCATGGCATCACCGAGAATAACCATGGTATCAACGAAATATCATCATGGCATCACCGAGAATAACCATGGTATCAACGAAACAACATCATGGTATCACCGAGAATAACCATGGTATCAACAAAACATCATCATGGTATCAATAAAAATCACCATAGAATCAACGAAATATCATCATGGAATCACCGAGAATAACCATGGTATCAACAAAATATCATCATGGCACCACCGAGAATAACCATGGTATCAATGACAGTATCAACGAAAATCACCATGACCAAAGTATTAACAAAACATTATCATGGTACCATCAAAATCACTATGGTATCAATGAGAAATTATCAATAAAACGACGTAAACTATATCTCTAAAAGAATAATTATACGAGAATCAATGAACGAGTATATCATATAACAAAAGATCATGTACCAACAGTAGCTCGATAGAATTTGGACGATCATCAATGACTCGACTGAATCGGAACGATGTGTAACTGGCTTCTGCAGCAAAGTTACGTCAGTAACAAATATATGATTGATGAAGAAAAATATAATTGAGAAGTTTTCAATTATGAGAAAAATGAAAAGCAAAAAGTAAAATTTTGATTTTCAAACATATTCGCAGTCTGAGACGATAACCCAAAATTGGTGCAGAATTTAGAGAAACTTTCTTCTGCAAAGTTATAGACCACATCGATTCCAATCCCCATCGCGGGTAGTTCCTTCTGCAAAGTTGTAGACCACATCGATTCCGGTCTCTCACGCGGGTAGTTTCTGCAAAATCGTTTTCAATAAGCAGAAAAATAAAAAACAAAAAACGGAAATTGCTTTTTAGGTATGTACGCAGTCCGCGAACGATAACTCAAAATCGGTGCAGAATTTGAAAACACTTTCTTCTGCAAAGTTGTAGACCACATCGATTCCGGTCTTTTTCGTGGGTAGTTTTTTTGCAAAGTTGTAGACCACATCGATTCCGGTCTCCTTCACGGGTAGTTTCTGCAAAATCATTTTCAATTAGCAGAAAAATCAAAAACAAAAAGCGGAAGTTGCTTTTCTGGTATGTACGCTGTCCGCGAACGGTAACTCAAAATCGGTGCAGAATTTGAAAAAACTTCCTTCTGCAAAGTTGTAGACCACATTGATTCCGGTCTCTCTCGCGAGTAGTTTCTGCAAAATCGTTTCCAATTAGCAGAAAAATCAAAAACAAAACGCGGAAGCTGTTTTTCAGGTATGTACGCAATCCGCGAACGATAACTCAAAATCGGTGCAGAATTTGAAGAAGCTTCCTTCTGCAAAGTTGTAGACCACATCGATTTCGATCCCTTCAACGGGTAATTTCTGCAAAATCGATTTTGATCAGGAGAAAAATTGAAAACAAAAACGTACTGCTTTGATACCATGTTGAGAGAGAAGGAGAGAACACAGAAGTAGAACCCCAAAGTGTGTAGAATACACACATGAGATGATGTATATATAGAGGGGACCTGGGTGCCATATATAGAGAAGCCATATATTGAGTAGCTTCACATATAAGCTCAACACCTTCTACTCACCTCCACTGTGTCACAAACTTCTTGCATTTGAGAAGGTTGGACCAGTACACCCATATCTTTCAGTAAACTTTGAAATACCAAGTTTTTTTGAGTTTCAGGAAGTTTCAAAAGTTTAAAAATATCACTTTTGTTCATTACCTCATTCAAAAATCTCACCCTTTCTTGAACATTGGACATATCAAATCCTAAAAGACTAGTCACATGTTCTCTAGTAATCTTTAATCTTTTTTTTCTTTGTCCAGAACCTTCTGTTAAGTTTACTACATCTCTCATTTGTTTTACTCGTGCTCTTAATCCTATTGGAGTTTCTTTTAAAGTTCGAAGTTGGTGATTTTCTTGTTTTAGAGATGCTATTTGGTTTTCAAGTTCTAAAATTCTTGTTGCATTTGAAGACAAAACAGGTTTGAGATATTGAATGTAATGTGTATGATCAATGTGTAAATGAGATAATCTAGAACTATATCCTAGTAAGCCATCAACCCCATCACCAACAAATCTCATCAAATCATGAGGTGTGTGAAAAGATGGATACCTTCCAGTGCTAGGATCCGGTGGATACAAGCTCCCATCTGTCCATATATCAATGTGTTTCTTTCCCTCGTTTGCGAAGTTGTTGTGCTTCATTTGCAGTTGTAACTAGTCTTTGATAGACACTCCGCATAGTAGCATATTCCTGGCTTAGCTTAATGTTCAAGTGAAACTTGCGGTTATCAGTAATGGAAGATGTATTAGTCATTGTAAGTAATGAAGGAGCAGAAAGTGTAATGGAAATAACGTAGCATCAGAATAAGGTGCATCAGAGAAGAAGAGATAAAGCTCGCGAAAGGTGAGAGAAAAAAGAGAGATTCAAAAGTGGAAACAACTATTTGCCGCCAATTGAAGTAAATGAAAACAAATTTCGAGGTGATCCACAAAGGAATGTGAAGAAAACGATATCTTTTTGAATATTTGGAGATATGTACTTAGATACGCTTTAGATTGTGTAGATATGCTTTAAATGACCACAAAAGACAAATTTGGAGCCGTTTTGACCACAAACGGCTCTGCTAATTAGTAATTTAACCAATTCCTTAGACAACCCTTTTTGAGTCGTTTTTGGCCCTAATGTACTATGGTTCGGTCCCAGGCAACTGGCTCGTAAATTGTGATAGGGAGCCATATATGGTAGGGTAGCATAATCAGATTTGTGCAGGAGTAGACGTCCTTTGAGAGGATGACTCTGCAGCTATTGTAACCGGTCCTTCTTGGTTAAATGGAGAGCCGCTTCACTATAAGGGATCGAAACCTCACCAAGTGGACTGGAAGGTGATGGTCCTTTTCCCTTATCAGTCTGACCCACTGGTTGCACAACACTGGTCCTATCTGACTGGTCTTTTCCTACACTGGTGGTCGCTGAAATTTTCCCTGCTGAGTGGCTAATTCCACCAGTGGTCTGGATGAGAGGTTTTTCGGACTGGCCAGCTGAAGTCTGGTATGCTGGAGTCTTTTCAATAGACACTATTTTGACTTGACTTTCCAGCTGCCTAAGGAAAGCACTGCTTTTGGCCAATGTAGTTTTTGGTCTTTTCGCAGCCTCCTCTTGCGTGGCTTTCCTCTTTTGTCCAGTGAGATCTAACTGGTTATCTGGGGCTTCTTCATCTGATGATAAATCCACATTGTTAGTTATTGGAAAGGGCTTCTGGCTTCAAGCCATCCTTACCTAGTCATGAGCGTCCGGAGAAGTTGCCCAGTAAAGAAACTGCCAAACATACCAAGCTTTGAAAATTTTTTGGGACTTCAAATTAGGAGTCTGCTGAAGCACATTATGTGACAAAATTTGACATAGATTTATTGGAACTGTGGCGTCCAATCTTTTTGCTAGTAACATAGCAAACAATTTTTCTTACACATAAGTTGGGTTGTTTTTTAGACTCATAGATTTAGCTACAAAGCAATAAGCATCAGGAATGTCTAGACCTGCTGGAACCCCTTGCGCGTTGGCTTTGCATTTCTTCTTGGCAGCATCATCTTCTTTCAGGGCTGCACTTATCTGTTCTGCTATTGCTATAGATGGCTTTGGCTCATTTGGCATTTTCAATGCAAAAGCAATATTCTTAGGTGTTACCGAAACTTTTCTACCATAGACCATAGCACTTCCATCCTCCACATTGAAGGAATCAAGAACCTGTCTAATGATAGCTGTGTCAAACTCAATTCTTGTAGCTTGCACAACCACATGCAAATCCCACAGTCGGAGTAACGCCTCAGCTTGCTTAGTAAACACATACCGTTGTATTTTACTGTGAGGAATAAGTGGAAGAGAAGCTTTTGCAACAACAATAAGTGCTTGGGTTTCCTCTATAGTCTCCAACATTCTTTGTGACATTTTCTTCTTACCCATACATTGTGAAGACGATGAATCAGTAGAGGGAGAAGAAGAGGACTTACTTGAAACTTCAAATCCGTATCCTGGTGTAGCTCGTAAAGATAGACAGTAATCAACAGTTTCCTCAGACGAAGAAGTTTGTGGTTGTAGTGACGAAACTTCAGAGCTTGGCAATGGTGAATGGATAACAGTAGGCAGACGTTGCACAGGAGATTTACGACGGAAAATACCTACGCGCCTTACTGTTATACGCGTTCGTGCCATAAAAGCTCCACTATTTACCGTTCCTAGAGTCCTATGCACCGCAAATGACATGGCACATGTGCATTGGCTAATCCTCTCCATCTTCTGAAATGATTACCATTAATAGTCCAACTAACCCTTTTTCCCATAAAAGATGATATTGATTTTGACACTTTACTAATTTTGGTACTGCCATGGTGTTATCGTACTAAGACTTTTTTGACCTTTGACTGGCTCTGGAACTGGCTGTACATGAAAAAGGTTTAAAATAGTTGATTTTGGAATTTCCTGTTTCTCAATTCCCAAACTACCAGTACCCTTAGTTCTGGAAGTCTCTCTGTCTTCTGAATAATAGATCTTGATTTTAGCCCCATTATATACCCCTGGCAACAATACTCAAGATAAAACTTTCAATCTTATTGTGCCAGTGGAAAACACCCAATCAACTTCGTATGGACCTGCTATCTTTAAGTTTGGTTTCTTAGGGCTGAGCTTTGATTGATATAACATAATAAAATCTCCTTTCTGAAACTCTCTGACTTTGATTTGTCTGTCATGACAGTGTTTCCTTCTTTGCTGAACAATTTCCTGTTCCATCATAGCCCTCTTCCTTAACTCATCCAACTGTGTCAACTACTCTAGTCTCTGTTTCGGATTGTGATTAAAATCCAACCCATACTTGACTGCCATCCTGAGACTAGGTATGACAAATTCCATAGGCACAACAACTTTGGTGCCATACACCATTCTAAATGGTGCCAATCCCATGGTGACCTTATAAGCTGTCCGATATGCCCAAAGATCTGCTTGAAGTTTCAAGTCCCACTAGTGTGGCTCTTTCTGCACAATCTTATTGAGAATAGTCTTGACAGTCTTGTTACTACTTTTGGCTTGCCCATTGCATCTAGGATAATATGGTGTTGATTTCCGATGCTTGACTGAAAGCATATCCATAGTGTCATTGATAAAATACATACCCTAATCTGACACAATCTCCATAGGACATCCGTATTGACAAACAATATTTTCAAATAGAAACATAGCATTGGATTTTGCTGTGTTTTCGGGAAGAGCCTTAGCTTCTACCCATTTGGTCACATAACAAGTGGTCATCAATATATACCTATTCTTCCTTGGAGTAATTTTCTTGAAGGGACCCATAAAATCTAGACCTCATTTCATAAAAACACCCAGTGGTTGAACTGGTGTCAGAGGAGTCATATCTGCCACCGTGGGTTTGGCCATTCTTTGGCATATATCACAAGTTTTACAAAAGCGTCTTAGGATTCAGATGTTTGTTGACTTTGATCAATCTAGGATTTTCCTCAGAACCTAAATTCCATTCCTCTATTTCCTGATCATCTGGAAGTAACCAGTTAGGCCCTCCGCCTTTTCTCTTGGTTGACTCCTCAACGTAATCTGAGGACGATCCCCTAATCTCTGAACTGCTATTCTGATTTTCAGTAACTTCTTCCAAGTGTATTTGTTCCGAATCCACTAGTAGCCTAGAATTATCTGGTTCTTCTGGCCTTCCAGTTAGCTGAACTGGCCGTTCTCCAAAGTTTTGCTCAGTGAGCTGGTCTAGAAATTGCTTCTTTTGCTTTCCAGCATGATCTTTGTCTAGTAACACTACGTTGAGATCTATCTCGATTAATGGAAAAATATCCATTACTGCCAGCATTCTCTCAATTTTCTTTACCTTATACTTCTGGCAAAACTCTTCAGGTCTCAGCTCCTTTTTCTAGCTCCTATTGTTGTTCGTCTGAATCTGAATTCTGCTACTAGCACCTTGTATTGCCAGAGTCTGATTAGCATAGTTGTGAACAACCTATGCCGTTCGCAACCATGGGCGCCCCAATAGCATTCTATACGCGCCTTGCACATCTAATACCAGGAAGCTAGTTTTGAACTTTTCCTTGCCCACTCTTATCTGCATACCTTCTATCATACCAGTTGCCTGTACGACTCACTGGTCCTCCATTCGAACTTTGAAAGGTGCAGGTTTCAGATTTGTAACTCCCATTCTTTGCTGAAGATGTGCCCCAGGATGTTTACCCCTGCTCCTCCATCCAATATGACACCAGATTGTGGTTCCCAATGTTTCCTAACTTTATAATCTACTTGGATCATTGGCACTTCATCATCTCTGAAAGCAGCCAAGTCAACCGTTTTGGCTTCCGTCTTAGCCTTCCTTCGCTGTCTAATGAAATTCGCTGCTTCAGGCAATGTTTTTCTAATGTCCTCTAACTCCACTGTGAGTTTCTAAATTCTGTCACAAATTTTGACATGAATTTCCTCCTTCTCATGATCGGAGTTGCTATCAAAACTTGAAGAATTGGTAGTATCTGCACAATACCATTCCTTTGTTCTAGTGCTTTCATCTCCCTTATCAGTCCCTAATTTTTCCATCAATCCCTGAACTGCAGCCAACGTGGTCTCATGTGTTCCAGACCTTGACTGATCTGGTTGTGCTTTCTGAGAAGATTCTACTGGTATCTTTTGAATGACCCGAGCATCAGAATTCTCCGGCTGCTCTACCAGCTTCTTGGCTAAATTCTCTGTGATTTTTGATGCCAATTCTCTCTTCTCCTGCCATTCATCAACCACCTTTTCTTTACCCTTGGATTTCCACACCTCTCTGTACTGAGCCCATTTGCTACTTTCAGGATCGACTGGTTTCACTAGATTATCTGGGATTTCCTCAATCACTACCCCTTTGTTGCGTGTAACCGCTCGTACAAGAACTGGTTCTGGGGCTTTCGCCTCAGTAGCCACAGTAACAGGTGTTTCCGGACAGTGAGCCGCGAAATGCCCATACTTACCACAAGTATAGCAATTCAGACTTCGACTGTGGAAATTACCACGACCTGGCCTCGGCCAGTACCCCCTTGGTATCTGCAGCGCCCTGTACTAGCACTGTTGATACCTAATTTCTCTTCTTGGGATACACTGGTAGTCTCCACTTTTACTGGTTCAGCATTGGTAAATGGCACCACAGACAGATCTTTCCCCTTCTTAAAATGATGAATGTGAATGCCACAATTGTTCCATAGATGAACGTAAGATTTGCAGTAAGTACACTGTGGACATTCATTGGAAACATGATCTTTGGATTTACACTTTGAATACTAGGTTTTCACTCTTCTTACTGGTTGTCTATTCTGGCTGATTTCAGCAATCTGTTGGGCCATCTCATCAATCTTTCTAGACCAAGACCCCTTCTTAGCCTTGTCTTTGCTCTTCTTATCTGAGCTGCTTTCAGAACTACTGGAGGTCTTTCTGGAATCAAAATTCTCAGTAGAAGTACTGCTACCACTGGACCTCCTCTTCTTATGACTTCTTTCCTTCCTAGCCTGTTGTTCCAACTTCAAGGCTCGCTGCACCAGATCATTAAATTTCTTTGTTGGTGCTGCACCTCCTACTCCCTGAGCTTCTTACTGCGGAAACCATTTAAAACCCATGCCCGTAACCATTTTTTTGATGGTGGTTCCTGTAGCTGCCTAGTCAATTCCTTGATTTTCTCAACATAGCTTCTGTCTAATAATTTCCTTTGCTTTATCTTATCCAGTTCACAGAGGATATCTTCATCTCTTCTGTTATCTGAATATTCCACCGGGAAATCTTTGAGTAGTTGTTATATGATCTGAGTTGGCAAGCTGGGTAATGGTAGTATCATTTCCTTGCTACCTCTTTTAATGTTTGAGGAAAGTATCCCTCCTAGTCATCTTCATCAATGTTTTTCAACTCAGCATACAGTTCAAAGGCTTGGATATGAACATCTGGGTCATCTTTCTTCCCACCCTTAAACACTGGAAAAGAAATTTTCAAGGAAGAGGTGTAATCATGTTGATCAGCATCGTTTCAGCCTCTTCTCATCTTAGGAACCTGACTCCTTTTTCAAGATTTCTTATAATGGTCTGTATCTGCATCCCAATCAATTTCTTTTGCAGTCTCAGTTTATGTCTCCTCCCTGGCTTTTCTATTGGAACTGTGGCGACTACCTTTACTACCTTTGTCTCCTTCATCCCCATGTGTGGTCCAAGAACTCCTGGCCTTGTGTTCTTCCCTCTCAGCCCTTCTTCGTCTGGACTGTCTGGAGTGTTGAGAGCCCCTAGCCTCATCATCTTGACTGTGCTTCTCTAGAGCCTCAGTCTCAGTCCCCGGTTTAGTCTTAGGATCAGAATCTTTTTCTGACTCCTCCGGGATAGGGTCAACGCGGTAGAATGGTTTACGAGCATGGCTGTTTTTGGGTGCCATATCTTTAGCTGAAAATTCAAACTGGGAGAAGCGGTGTGGTCAATGAGCAAACAGCTCTAGCCACCGTGATCGCCAAAATGGAATTAGAGCTGATCTCTTCAGATAGCTGATTTCAGTGTTAGAATTTACAGATACTGAAAGTCATCAGTTCAGTCAGTGAAATTGGAAAGGAATATAGAAACTGAGCTGGAATAGTAAACTGAACTGAAATACTCTACTGGAACTAGAAACAGACTGAATGACTGGAAAAGTGTTTCAGGTTCAGATTCAGAGTTTATGAAGAACGAATACAAGGTATCACAGAGTGAAGCCCAATTGACTATTGTAGTAATGATTACAGAGTAGAATTACAAGTGAAGAGATTGTAACTCAAGACAGCTTCGAAGACTAGAACCAAGAGACTAGAAGTAAGAAGTCAAAGAGTACAAGCAACCCAAAGTACAATCAGTCCAATTACAATGTAATGGGTCTTATTTATAGCCTTTTGAGGTTACTATGGTAACCGCCATGGTAATTACTGGCTGGTCCACTGTTCGCCTTCTAGGAGACAATTCCCGCCTGTTGAGACTATCTCCGTCGTCTACAGTTACCATTCAAGTTAGCATATATAAAAAACTTAGGCGAACGTTAAAATTTTCACAAATAATGTCAAAATTTGTCGGAGTTTGTACATTTGGATTCCTTGTCTGAGGAGATTTCTATTGATATATCATACGTCATAGATCTTAGAGATCTAGCTTGTGTTATTGTACTAGTTAGCATATGTCAAAATTGTGCTAACTAGCACTGTCTGGGATAGCAAAAAGCATGACACATTAACATGCTTTCACCCATTAATGTGATTGGATGCTTTATGAACATTTCCTTTCCATGTGATTCAAGAAGACTAGCATGTATAAAAACTTGGCTAAACCTCCATTTTCTAATTATGTGAGCATATTATATTATATGTCCTCTGTAATGGAAATGGCCTATGAACTTTGAGAATAGCGGAATTAGGAGAATTAAAGAGAGCATTTTTGCGAGACTAGTTTGAGAACATAGAGGGTGAAATTAAGTAGAGGTAGCAACATAACCATTATACTTAATTAACTTGGCATGAACAATACTTTTGAGAGAGAGAGAGAGAGAGAGAGAGAGAATTAAAGAACTTGACAACAATTGAGGACTCGGATTTATGTGGATATGGTCCCCCCTCCAATAGGCTTTTGTATTATAGATTCTCCCATAAAGAGAGACTTTCCATATAATACAATCTTTGTGTTCCTTGTGACCTTGGTGATGCTATGAGCTTCATGCATCACGAGCATAACATAAACTTTGTAAAATCATTAACCATCCCCGGTCTTAGTCCCAAGGCCACAAACACCTTCAAAGGTGGAGAGAGCTAGTGGGGAATGAGGGTAGGGAAGAGGAAGAAGAATCATTCAAAGGAGAAAGAAATAGTTTCTCACTTATCATCACTCTTCTTTCCAGCATACATAGTAGCATAGTAATGAAGATGGAGAAGATGGAAAGCTTAAGCATTGGAGCATGGATCTTGGTTGGATTTGCATTCCATAGGCAAGAGGGTTGGTTTAGGCTCTCAATTTCTCAACAAGCTTGGAGAAGGAGATGGAGTTCTTCCACCTTCACCAAGTGAGAATGTGTGAAAAAATGAGTGTGTGAGAGTGTGTATACCCCCAAGTACACCCCTTGCTTGCTTTGGTAGACCCCCTCATTGTAGCTCAATCTTGAAGCTCATTGGACCCCTCTAAGCCTAGTTAATCATATGCATAATGCATTTCAAGCAGCATGGGGAGCATTAGGACAAGTGTCCTCCTTACCTCTTTGAGAGAGAGAACTTGAAAATATCTAGATATTTGTTGAAATCAACTAGAAGCTCATTGGACCCCTCTTTAACGAGCAAACAAGATTCAAGCACACCATGTGGCTAAGCATAGGGAGAGATTGACATGTGTTCATGTGCCCCTTGAGAAAGGGGGTGCCCTTTGGGTCAGTAGGAGTTAAGTCAAAGATTCCCCTAACTTTGGGGCTTTCCCTCTCCTTTGTAGGGTCTCTTTTTGACTCAAGCACCTTACCACCCATGCATGGGAAGGTTCTCAAGAACCTTCCTCATCAAGCATGACAAGCACCTCAAGCACCTTAGTCAGCAAGCACGACAAGCACCTCAAGCACCTTACTCATCAAGCATGACAAGCACCTCAAGCACCTTAGTCACCAAGCATGACAAGCACCTCAAGCTTGGGACGGGTTCCCACTTCAAGCACATCCCTAGCTTGCTTAAGGTCTAAGGACTTTTAACACTGACCTTTGGATGTATTTAATGAATCTAACCCTAAGTTCTTTTAAGCTCCATAACATGCACGTTTCTATTTGATAGACTACCTCCTTTTGGACCCCTATTGAGATGTAACCATCTCTCCTCTTGGTCCCCTGATGAGGTTAGAAGCACTTATTGCACATTTCTCTTTGGTAGACCGCCTTTTGGACTCCTATTGAGATGTAACCATCTCTCCTCTTGGTCCCCTGTTGAGATAAGTCTAGAAGCACTTATTACACATTTCTCTTTGGTAGACAATTTCCTTTTGGAACCCTATTGAGATGTAACCATCTCTCCTCTTGGTCCCCTACTGAGATAAGTATAGAATCACTTATTACACATTGCTCTTTGGTAGACGATCTCCTTTTGGACCCCTATTGAGATCATAAGCATCTCTTCTTTTGGTCCCTTGTTGAGATAGTCCTAGAAGCACATGTCTCTATTCTAACTCTTGTTATAGTTTATTCTCCCACATTAGTAATCAATTTAATATGAGAAAATCATTTGGGTTAGCGAGATATTAGATTTTATGACATTACCTCTCTCTTGAAATCATAGTCGTCCTCGACTATGACGTAGAGAAGATAAAGCCTAGTCATTAGTCCATGTTTCTTAGAGGGTAGAGGATCCCTTTTTACCCTACAACATCATTCCAGAATGGATGATTAATCCATTTGGTGCTCGGGAGACTTAGCTGCGGGGAGACTTAGCTACCGCAAGCATGTCTGCTCTTTAGTCCATATCATACTTCCAAAGTAGAGTGACAAATTCTACTTGGTGTTTGGGAGACGTGGTCACCAAAAACATGACTCTAAGCATGCGTACTGTTTAAATTTGTGCACAATAAAAAGAGAACTAGTCTTATAAGACAAAAACATTGCTCATTTAAACTGCATTTTCATTTGCTTACTCTAGTGTATCATTATAAGCATTGGCAAGGTTCACATTATCCTTAAGCTAGGTTCCTTGCATCCATCTAGCATCATTAAAAGGACAATCCTTAAACTTAATGAGATATCATCGGTGAAGGGGATCGGGGAGCACCACAGACGGAGAGAGAGAGAGAGAGAGAGAGAGAGAGAGAGAGAGAGAGAGAGAGAGAGAGAGAGAGAGAGAGAGAGAGACACGATGTGGGTTGGGAGACTCAAAGAGTGAGCAGCCCCCTATACACTTATGCTATGTATAAGGTATACAAGTCAGTGGGCGCCCAGACTCTGGGTGGCCGGGCAAGGCACATGCGCCTATACCCCAACAACCTCCCACTTAAAGGTGACTGTGCCTTTAAGCAAGGGAACCTAGTCTAAAGACTACAAAAGGTGAGAGAAAACCGCTCTCAACCGATGCCCACTGGCTGGCTGTGATCGTGTGCATCCGGCTGTCCTGCTCTCGTGTAAGTCCATACACCACCAGACGTACCGCACACGTACAGCAAGTATGTACGCAATACCTGCATATCTCCCTCGTGCACTATGCCATCATCAGTCAACAAACGACTGACAACCCCAACTGCAAATGCTCCCACTGCAGCTGCGATATCCGGTCTCAAGATCAACATCTCATACATGAGACCACCGAATGCCGATGCAATGCTAGCGGGCCCTGCTAGCTCTACGGAGCATGCATCAACATATATATCCCTGGCAATAGGCATCTTTGGCTGACAAGGCGTGTCAGCCACATGCATCTCCTGACTGTCCACAAAAGACGCATCAACCTGTCGTGCAACCTCATAGCAAACCAGCTGCTCTAGGTGTCTGCTGGAAGACATATCCTGCACAACTATATCCCCATGCTCACTGTCGAGCATAGAGAGGAATGATTGCATAATCGCTGACATCTCAGTCTCTGCAATCATCCACTGCAAACATGACCACTCAATCTGCTGTGACTCACTAGAGCTCTCATGCTCTAACTCCGTATGCATAGAATCTTGCACAACGTCCTCCTGTCGTGACTCACTAGAGCAAGACCGCTCTACCTATCTATCCTGCATAGAAGTATCTCGCACAACTGACTCTCTGCTTTGCTCAGTCACTAGCAAAGCAAGCATGTCTAACTCTGTCACCTCTCTGTGTGACTGCTCAAGTCGTGCCCCAACTGTGTGCACAACGAGCTCACTACTCTGCACTCCATGCAAAGCATCCTGCAACCCACAAGCAAAAGAGACTCGCCTGCTCTCTCGCTCTCTACCTGGCTGCGTGATCACAGAGACAGCACCGTCTCTCGCGTGATCCACATGCAATGGGTAACCTGTACCACTCCTGGCACCTCTCGCAATCACTAGCGAACCCAAATGCATCACAAAATCTCGCTCTCGTAGCAAAATCTGACATCCACAATCTCTAAGCTGACCAATCGAGATCAAACTCACTGTCAAATCTCGTACATAGTGCACATGTCGTAACAAGTAAGATGCACCACTCGGTAATGACAGTCTCACATCTCCTGCACCTGCTATTGCATGCACTGATCCATCGGTCAAACGTACACTACCAAGCATCCCGCTAGAATAGCTACAAAACCATTCACGATGCGGCGTGACATGAAACATAGCATCTACGTCTAGCAACCACTACGAAGCGAGTGCACTATCCACATGTATAGCATCTCGTGCATAGCTCGAGGTAAAAGTGACATCCCCGTCACTAGTATACTCCGACACTACATGTGCCTCAACTGTCAAAGCAATTGAGTCCATGGCATCACTACATACATCTCTGAGACTGCCATGTCTCCTACGATGTCGCATACGACGAAAACAACGCCGTCTAACGTGTCCAGAATGACCACAATACCAACATGTCACCTGTCGGCGTGCTCGTGAATGTACATGTCTCACATGAGTCCGTGATGACTCAGATCTATCATAGATATCATGTAATCTGCGCCAAAGTTCTCTCGAAGTAGTCTCATACATAACAAGAGCATATACAGATTCCACAAGGTGCAAAGAGAGCGTAGATAATGCCATCTCCTCTAGCTCCTGCCACTGATTGTCAGACATGTTTGAAGGTCTACCTACATCACCACTCAATGGTTGATGCAACCCTCGCTGTGTCAATGCATCAAGCATACACTCTCTCCATGCCGCAAAGTCTGACCCATCAAACACGCGCATCTGTGAGAGGTCACAATCTGATCGATCACCTCTTTCTACCATGAGCACAATGTAGCAAACTAGAAAGCAAAACCACCTCACCAACAACACCTGGAAACTGTCTACCAATATGGCCAGAAACACAATGTAAAACCTGTGAGACACACTCCAAAATAGAGCTCCCGCAATGTCAATACAAGCCTCGCATGCTCTAGTATCACACTACAATCTCTGAGCTAATCACCAAGCCCACACTGTGCGGTATCGATGCATACATACGCACAAATCTCCCACCTGCAGAGAACACCGCACGCAAATGCTGAGTGCAGCCTGCAATCTCTACCTAGATCGCATAAATGATACGCATAAAACTCCTGGGAAAATTTCGCCAGAGTTTCGACGCACAATGGCTATCAACACAAAATAACCATTTTCCTGCAAGCTCAATACAATGAGCAATCAATGCGCATCAAACTACACTCAACATACATACATAAGCTCTGCAAAACTATGGCAAACAATGCTCGAGATCACAAGACTCTCCCACCCGAGAGCAAACCACTGTCTCAAGCAAAGAAAGATACACAACTCCTCACTCTTGCGAGAGTGGATACAAAAAACACAAAACTGTGTCCAAACTGACAAAACCTGTCAAAGTGAGAGTAAACACTCGATCACAAACTATGGCGAGAATCTGGGAAAAATCCGATAGAATTTCCCCTGAAAACTGAGCAAAAAACTCAAGTACAATCTCTACCATAAACCATAACACTACTCAATGCCAATGAGTAGAAATGCCAAAATGCCTCCACATTTTCACATACAATGGCAATCCGCACTCAACGTACATCAACGGAGTGACCGCGCATAAGCAAGCGCCAAAAGATTTGCAATCCGAAAACTTATTCAATGCGAAAACAATGCTCTCAAGAGAGCTCACCGGCACTTGAAAGTGCTCGTCAAAATGCATGTATAATGGGCATCAACCATGCGCCATAACCATATGCAAACCATCCGCAAAGACCATGAATCCAAGCACAAAATCATTGCCAAAGTATCCTGTGAAAACCAGTGAAAGAAGCTCCACCTGTGTGCTCCAAAAAACTGCGTCTCTCAAGAGACCGCTTCGGTGGTGTGTAAACGCCTCCGTACTTCGTTGCCCAAGTCTTTAAAAAAACCCTCAAACCACAAGCTTAACACAAGCTGCAATTGCATCTTCAGCTCAGAATTTATGCACTCAACTTCAAGCATCTCCCGTGCTTCCAAAAGTGCATCAAACTCGCACACAATGCGACAACAGAAAATCTGGAATTTCTGTATACAGCCAGTCTGAGATGAATATCAGCAAAACGGTGAGGAATTTGCAAAAAGTTTCTTCTGCAAAGTTGTAGACCACGTTGAAACGAATGGGCATGGTGAACAAAATTCTCAGATCTGCATTCTACAAGGAGAAAAACGAATCTGAAAACAGTGCTGCTGCGCACACAGTTTTAGGGCAGCACCTTCACTTACAAACAATCTTCCACACTCCTTTCTGAGCTTCCACAAGAGCATACATCACTCTCAATTGAGCTCACAAGATCCCATTGCATTCTCACAAAGCTTCCAAGATTTCTTAATCTCTCTACCATCGAGAGCGAGCGAGCTATCGTCTCCAAGCTCTCAAAGCCGTCGTGCTCTCCGCGGTCACCATAGCTCTGATACCAATTGAAGGGGATCGGGGAGCATCACAGACGGAGAGTGAGAGAGAGAGAGAGAGAGAGAGAGAGAGAGAGAGAGAGAGAGAGAGAGAGAGAGAGAGAGAGAGAGAGAGAGAGAGAGAGAGAGAGAGAGAAGGAGACACACACACGATGTGGGTGGGGAGACTCAAAGAGTGAGCAGCCCCCTATACACTTATGCTATGTATAAGGTATACAAGTCAGTGGGCGCCCAGACTCTGGGCGGCCGGGCAAGGCACAGGCGCCTATACCCCAACAATCGGATAATCTTACCATTTCTTAATACCTTGTCTTCATTTCATAGGATGGACTCAGATTGAAGTACTTCTTCTTGATCTTTGCTTTTTGGAGGGTCTGCAACTATTGCTTCTTTTGGTGACACTCCTTTGTAAGGCTTACGTAAGCTCTCATAGAAAACATTGTGCATGAGCCAATGGTTGGACAACTTTAATTGATAAGCCATCTCATTGGTTGGCTTAAAAATTTGAAAAGGACCATATTATCTTTTTGCTAGTTTAGAATAATACTCTTGGTGGCCCGTAGGATTCTTGCTTGTAGTATGCCTTAGTTGAGACTTGATAAACTTTAGCAATACCCAATCATTTTTCTTAAAGGATAAGTCTCTTCTGTGCTTATTAGCAATAGCCCTTTTTGCCTTTGCTGTGAGATGGATATGACCTCTTTAATCTTTGGAAAGATTCTTGTGAGTCTCAACTATACTCATCAGTAGAAGCAAAGATCTTCCCATGTACTTTAAGTAGTAATGGAATTTTGGATCTTCCCTCTTTAACCTCGAAAGGTGCTTTCCCCATAAAAGTATGTACAATGCCATTGTACGCATACAGGCTATAAGAGGTAGGTACTTCTCTCATTGAGAACGTTGATCTACTTCCATGACATAGGCTTTTAGTAGATCAAGAATCGTTACATTAGTTATTTCACTCTTGTCATCTGTTTGTGGATGATAGGTCAAAAGAGAAATGTAATCTAATTCCTATATTCTCAAAGAGACCCTTCTAGAAATTATTGGGCATTCTAGGATCTTTGTCCGACACTATAGATGTTGGCAAGCCATGATACTTGAAAATTTGAGATCTGAAGAGGGTTGTCGTTTGATGTGCCTTAATAGTCTTTTTGACAGGCATAGAGTGTGTTTTCTTGCTAAGGCTTTAAGCTTCTTACTTTTGCATTCCATGAATACTTAACGTTCTTTTTTGTTGTTCAGAGCCCACAACTAGTGAAGTATACGAGGGCAATGGGGAGGTAGATTCGCCTTTCACTTCTCATGTAGACCCTATACTCCCCAAGGGTGCCCATGTTGGCATCCTACCTACTCCATTCATTAAAGACCCTACTGAGCCATCACCCCCTGGGGTTCTACAATCCGATGGTAGAAGTCTTGCCAAAGTGCAAGATATTGAATGATATATGCAAGCAACAAGGGAGAGGGAAATTGAGAACCTAAGAAGGATAGAAAAAAGCCGATCCATGAAAGTGAAGACCCCTATGACAACAACCATGTCAGTCGAGCAACCGAGTGCTTCCAAGATAGCAGTCAAGGAGGGTCAAGCGATGGGGATCCATAATGCTTCTACTTCAAAGGGACCCTCCAACACGCAAAGCTTAGAGGGGATATTTCTGACAGAAAATTGGGAGTATGACCTACAAACTAAGAAGTTGACCGATGTACACATGCTGCACATACCCTGTCGGGTGGTTAGAGGTGGTACCATCCACATTTGGGGCCACAAGTTTAGAGGAGTAGAAACGGATGATCTTTAATGTCATCCATAGTGCCGTCCAATTAGGGAGGCAAGACCAGGGAATTAACATTTGTTCGATGGGTCCTATGAGATTCTTGGATACGGGAAAGGCCAAACAACCAACCCTATTACACCTGGAGACTCCCTCAGTGAGTCCCATTGATCCTTCATATGTTGTTTTTCCTAGAGTCTCGATACCCTTTGAACCCACAAGCAATAGTTTCACATTCCCAAATTTAGCTCATCTTTCCCTTGAAGAATCTACGGCTCCTATGCCTGTCCCACCAAAAAGTACACCTTAGACTTCATTTGTGAGTAAAGCACCACTAAATTAGCACAATGCCCACAACAATACCTACAAGTGTACATCAATCATATGTACCTATGGTCCCTCATACCCATGTAGCTCCGACACCCCTCATCGTTTCGATAGCCTACACTCCACAACCACCCTATCCGAATAATCATTCTAGTGGGGCCATACTAGATAGTATTAACATGTCATATCATATGTCTTCTATGCTTAGGGCCACACGTATGAACTTTGGGCCACCACATGGCACAATATCGTACCCAACTTGGGACCCAAGGATCACTCGTATGCCTAACCCGATGTCAACCTCCATTCCACATGTAGTCCCAAGAATGTCTATCCCCACTATACCTGCTCACTTGAGTGACTTGGCAACATTTGATGAAGCTATCAATCTATCTATTGCTAAAAATATGCATAACAAACCTGATAGAGAGCTTAGAAGTAAGACAGTACAAGTGGCTAAGCTTACACAAAATGCCAGGATGGCGCAATAATTGCTAAGTAGCATAGGATCTTCTATCTTTAGTATGGGCACAATGGGATTAGTGCTCTACTCTTAGCTAGGAAAGTATCTGATCATAACTCAAACCAAAAGGCATGACTAAAAACTCACATTTTCTTTCTTCAAATAGGTTTTTTTGGTGGCTCCCATCTGAGGCCGCCGAGTGGGGCTATTATCGGCCTTGAAAGACCTGCTATGAGTTTCTGGCATCCTAAGAGAGCAGAGAGCGGAGGGCATCATAGAGTACTAGCAGCTCTAGGATAAGAAGTTGGAGGCCCTCATATAGAGGCTATATGAGGGCTCTTCTGAAGAACCACATGCAAGACGAGCACACATGCTTAATCTCATTGTAAGTAAAGAATATATGCATGTAGAGGCTATATGAGGGCTCTTCTGAAGAACCACATGCAGGACAAGCACACATGCTTAATCTCATTGTAGGTAAAGAATGTATGCATGTATGTATGTATATATAAGTACACCATTTCCTCATAGAAATTGTAATTTATGGTAGTAGTAGGACCCCTACTGAAGATCCAGTAGTAGAAACTACTTAGTCACCAACCAATGGTGATGTCATGCAAGAAGACCATGCCACACTGTAGTAATTCATGGTCTATAATTTTAAAGAAAATGCAGTTTTTTGCCGTTCTCTCTCTAGAAATAGGTGGGGGTAAAAGAAGAGGTGTCCTTAATACAACCGTTCAAAAATTGTACTTATAAATAGTCCTTTCCACAACACCATAATGGTCCTGATGATTGAGAAATTCTTCTTTTTAGTTGCATTGAATGCACCTCGTCGTCTTGTAGGAAGATTCAAGGACTCAACTTTCTTCTCTTTGCAACGTTTTCATAGTGTTCTTCTCTTGTTTTTCTTGCACTGAGAGAAATATGGACTTTGCATGGGCCTTGTAAGGAATCCTAATTTTTAGGGATTAAGGCTAATGTCATGTAGGGTTAAGGGGACAAGGGCATTCAAGAAGCTAGTTTTGAGTAGGCTTTCCTAACATTTTTTTTGGAGACATATACGATGTGGACATAGGAGGTCACTCTCTCTCTAGCTTTTTGAAAGTGAAAGGAGTAAACAGGTGTGCCACATCAGCAAAAATGTATGTCACTAAGGGCCAAATTTTGATTTTTTTTTTCAAAAAAATCAATTCAATTTTACTTATTTTGACTTAAAACTCCCCCCCAACTTATATACATATCAATAAAATCAATTTATAACCTTTTTTTAAATCTACAAGCATTGAAGTCCATTTTTTCAAAATCTTCTCCCCCCCTCTAAAAAAAAAAACCTTTGTTCTCTCCTCTTCCCTCATCCCTCCCTCTCCTCTCGCTCCCTGTACCCTTCTCTCCTCCTCCTCCTCCTCCTCCTCCCCTCTCCTCCCTGCCCCCTTCTCTCCTTCCATTTCCCTCTCTCTCCCTCCGCCTCTCTCTTTTCATCCTTCTCATGCAACAACTACCATGGTACTTACGGACATCACAAATTGTGTGTCTCCACCACCACATACTTTGCATACCAAAAGAATACATATTCCCTTACCGATGGAGTTTGCACCGAAGGCCGCACGTGAAGGTGAACATAGGCCATCACAGGAACATCGTGCCGCCAATGAGATGATTGTTGACATTTGGGTGAATGGACATTTGTACGCTCACAATCCTATAAGATGCTTCCATCCATCCTTTAATAATTTTCAACGTTCTTCAATATCTTGGGAGGGGAGAAGAAAGATTGTTAGGCTATTGCAAGCGGTTGCTTATGGGTGCATGTGCTACTTTAGCAAGCGAATATGACACCTCGGCACAGAGTTAAGAAACACGTCAAGCATTGGTGAGAAGAAGAAATACCACCATCATAGAAGATTGACAGGGAACAGTTGCCACACCACCAATTGCAAGCAGGATCATCTAGAGCTCATGTTGTGTGTATAGATAGTGAGTCAGAGATAGAGACACCATGGAAGCATGCTGAGATACCGTGCACACTCTGGATGCTAGTGCAGGGAAGACACTACCTAGAGGCCAAGGACCTCTTCCTATGGCAGAAGATTGAGAAGAAGGGGAGAGGAGGACGATGAGGAGCCGCAGGAGATGGCAAAACTAGCGGCAAACCATGTAAATCGTTTCAAATCCAAAAAATTTAAGAAGCCCAAGCGCTGCCCACCAACAAATGTGCAAGTGCCTCCCAGAGTCCAGACAACCTCTACGTTGCTACATTTGAGTAAATACGCCACTATTAGAAGACAACCGAGCTACTGATTCAATGAGTCTCCTTTTCTCACGTGGTGAAGGAGGTGCTCGAGAGCTATGGCAATCAATGCAGAATGTAAGCAATGGCATTGGAGGTGATTCAAGAAGTTGCAGGGGCCCACATGATCTCTGTGCTGGAAGATTCCAACCTCTGCACCATACATGCAAAGAGAGTGACGATACATCCAAAGGATATGTAGCTTGGATGTCGATGGAGGCGCGACTTCGAGCATTAGCCGAAGTAAAAACATATCATTTTGTATTATCCCATTGGGGATTTTTTAATCAAACTTTTTGACAATGACCAAAGGATTAAGAATTTTGTATTTACTGTCTCCAAAATCATTCAACTTTCTAGCTTATTTATGCGTTTAATTTAAATGAAATCTGTGTATTGAACAAACTTTGAGTCCATGAGTGTGAAGGGGGAAGAGGGTGAGTACAAGGCATGAACAATTTAAATCAGTCGAGTCAAGGGAGGCAGACAAGAAAAAAAAATGAAAAAAGGGGGGTGACCACAAGGGCACATCAATCAGCCAAAAAGATTGTCCCTGTCTGGCTGATTGGCGTGCTCTTGTGGTCACCCGCCTTTTTGAATTTTTTGCCATTATTTGCACATATTTTGGAATAATTCAAGTGTTTATGCATCAACCTAATGTTGCCTCCAATAGAGGGGGGAATATAGTGCATGAACATTAATCATCTATGCATTTTAAGAGTTTTGGAGTGCAGATAATGGCAAAAAATGAAAAAAGGGGGGTGTCCACAAGGGCGTACCTATAAGCCAGACACGATCCCTATTTGCTAGCTGATTGGCGTGCCTTTCTGGTCACCCCCCTTTTTGCATTTTTTTGGCTTGTTTGTCCCCCCCAGGACTCTTAAAATGCATAGATTATGACTGATTCAAACTGTTCATGCACAAACTCTCAAACCCCCCCCCCCCAAATCCCCTTAGCGGCATCACCACTTACAAGTAGTTGTTATGCAAGTGAAAAAGGACACCAATTTCTTAATCACACCAGTAACTTGAAGAATTTACAAGATAGAGAGATGACATTGAAAAGAAGACATCAAAGACCTAAAAGGGGAGTTGTCTAAATCTTTCTCAATGAAAGATGAAGGACCACCTACTTGCAATGCCAAAGGTTGATGTGTGGTGCTCCATAGACGCACTCTTTCTAATGTGTGACAAAGATGATTGGCCATAAGATGATATCAATAAATTTAAGGAGAGCCTTAGTCTACTAAAATGATCATTCCAGACAACATGGCCTCACTCAAATTATTCATCTGTGGTATTCTTGAAGCACTCTTGTAATTAGAAAGAACTATGTGAATGTTTTCTTAACAACTTGATTAATTTGCATCACATCATTTTCAATATTAGCCTCTTCAGCAACAACATGGGCAATTAGGCATTCACACCCAAAAAAAAAAGAAAACGATCAGAGGAATTTAACAATCCGCTATTTGTGAAGGCCAAAGAAAGTAGAGGGAGATAATGGAATATGTGAGCCATAGGTGGAGCAACAAACTTTGAGTGTTTAACACAACATGTACAAGTCTGGATATTACATAATCAATATCATGTTTAACACAAGTACAAGCAACAAGTTGTGTTTCAACTTGTTGAGGATTTTCTCTTGCACATCACCCTTGATCATTAAGTGTTTTCCATATTCTAAGAGTTCATTTGGGTTTTTTCTACTAATGAGAGTACCATTGTTATGTATGTGTAGTAATATGCTGCATGGACATCTGCATACCTAGGACAATATTTGAAACTCTCTTTTGCAAAAACTTTGTTGACGAGGATAACTTTTTCTGCATTCTGTGGCAACATTGGTCCACCTAAGAAGCATGAGAGTATCTTCAAGGAAAACGTTGCAAAAGTCCCCTCTTACAAAATTCTGGTGTGAAAAACTAGGATGGGTGCCTCATAAAGTTTTGCAAGATATTGTGCTAGGGCTACATCCCTTCCATGATACTCTCTGGTTGGATGATGGAGCAAGTCATCCTTTTAAACAATCCATGATTGCAGCCACAAAGACGAGTTAGAGAGGAAGAGAGGAAGGGGGGGGGGGGGGGGGGGGGGGGCTTACCATGAATCTCTTGTCTTGCATCCAAAGTTCATTCCTTCATAGGTCCACCGACCCGCTCGACCCTTGTGATGTGCGCTTATACCAATTTGTCTACTTCTTGATTACTAGTTGAGGGCACAAGGTTCTTTTGGATTTCTTGAAAGGTGGCATCACTGGGGAATGTCTCTTTATACTTTGCTACCTTCTCAAAGAAGATTTTGAGGCACTCCATTGGGTTACTTGAGGTTTCCATTGCCTCGTCATCACTATTGTCATCATAAAAAAAACCATTCTTCTCCTCTTGGAATTTTGAGATGGTGGCCAATGAATGTCATGGAGGAAATTCTATGACCTATCTCCACTTCTAAAATTTGGCACACTACGCAACATAAACGTAGCTTGTCTCTCATTGAACCGTAATACATCTAAAGATAGATTGATTACTGATGTTTTGATCGATAGCATTTTACTTTGTTCCACCTCTTTTGCTTCTGCCTCAAGGTTAATAACCTCTTCAATCTTGACCACTTCATTGTCGTGGTTGTCCTTGTCCTCTTGTTCATCGAGTGGTAAATCTTCTTCCTCCAAATTTCCTCGATTTTCTTCACAAGGTTACCAAATTTGTAATTGAGGTATAGAAGAAAGGCAAACGATTCTTGAATACCTTGTGAATTTATTAGTAGCTTTTGAAGATACTACAAAGTCGATAAGTCTTTCATCAATGACTCTAGGATCTTGTACAAGAACTACCTCTTTTTCCCTTTGCTCTTTTACCATACTTTTGGTAGGTGGCACACTAGCAATAGTAGAAAAATCCACGTTTCTCTTTTGTGAGGTCAGCATATGAATGGGAAATATGTTTTAGCGAGCGTTTTTTGGCAAATGTTTTTTTGGAATCGAGTGAGAAAATTCCAAAAAAGATTCTCTCTTGGTCAACTATGTTAGGTGTCTCCAACATTGCTTATGCAAACTATTTCCCGCTTACTCTCTTCCTCTTTCATTTCATATCTCTTTCTTTGTTTTTCCCTCATTCTTTTGGCACCACTTCCCTTAGTGCTTTGTAACCTCTTCCTCTTTTGCACGCTGTATGTGTGTGTGTGTGTGTGTGTGTGACACATAGGAGGGAGTGTGTGTGTGTGTGTGTGTGTGTGTGTGTGTGTGTGTGTGTGTGTGTGTGTGACACATAGGAGAGAGTGTGCATGTGTGGACACTCTCTCCCATGTGTGCATGAGAGAGAGAGGGAGAGAGTGAGTGAGTGTCTGTGCGAGAGAGAGAGAGAGAGAGAGAGAGAGAGAGAGAGAGAGAGAGAGAGAGAGAGAGAGAGAGAGAGAGAGAGAGAGAGTGCATGTGTAGAGAGAGCAGTGTGTGATGTGTGCATAGAGGGAGATATGGAGAGAGTGAGTGAAAAGAGTGTGTGCATGTGTAGAGAGAGATAGAGAGTGTGCATGTGTGTACGTAGAGAACTGTAGAGAGGGATAGGGAGAGAGTGAGTGAGAGTGTGTGTGCATGTGGGAAAGAGAGAGAGAGAGAGAGAGAGAGAGAGAGAGAGAGAGAGAGAGAGAGAGAGAGATGTAGAGGAAGATAGGGAGAGAGAGAGAGAGGTTATGTGTAGAGGAGAGACAGAGAGCATGTGTGTGCATGTGTAGAGAGAGAGAGAGAGAGAGAGAGAGAGAGAGAGAGAGAGAGAGAGTGTTTGCATGCATAGAGAGAGTGTGTGTGTGCGTAGAGAGGGGTAGAGAGATAGGGGGAGAGTGAGAGAGTGTGTGCATGTGTAGAGAGAGATAGAGAATGTGTGTGCTCATGGACAAATCCTCCACCGAGAAATTTGGCCGGTCGATCTAGAAACAAATCTCACAAATGATGAAGTTGAGACATTGCTTGAAGGAGGATTTCAAAAGGAGATGGTTGGAGAAGAACAAATGGTGCACTTGCATATTGCAGACTCTTCCTAGGGGTAAAGGTGATTCCTATTTCGCATCAACAAAAGCACGTAGTAGGGGTGTGTTGGCGGATATGCCGCGACTGACGTCAACACATCGAGAACTCACCTAGCAAGATTTTTCAGCTAAGGATGAAGCTCGACCCACAGGCGCGTGGAAGCAAGCATAGGGTGTCAATCTACAATCGACCGACTCTCGAATAATTCCTACAGAGGTCTCTACCTAATGTCTAAGCTACAGCCTTCAGGAGTGCATAAGAGGAGATTTCCTACAACGCTTCCAGGAGCCAAATACCCATCAAACAGTCTCGAAACGCCAGAGAACTTCAAGGAGACCCTACTAACACCAATAGGTCACTCTCCCTAAGGTCCATGAACCAAAATCCCAACCCTAAACACATGGTGAAAAATCACGTAGGATGTCTGGCTGAAATTTGGAGATCGTCGTTTCCGAAAACTAAAGTGCCTAATGTGTAGCTCTACTCAATGCGAACGCGTGGATATGCTGAAATGCAAAAACGGTGCTCATCGAATCACCAAATGAAGCTCGTAGGTCGAGCTCGCAAAACCAGACTGTATGTCCACAATGTAGGTATCGGCGCGTAGCTCTTGTCGAGGGCAACACGCTGCAGTTCTCCGCACTCGATTTCGACCACCGGTGCGCAGTAGCATAAAGATGAAGCTCTCACTGTCTCTCGTACACAGTACGCTCACTCACAGACAATACTTTTTAAAAATGACAACAGGTTTTTCCATTAAGGTCAAAAAGTGGTATAAATATCTTACAATCTCAAACCCTAATGTTCCAATTTAACCATCTACTCAATCTACATGTCAAAATTGGGATACAATCTGGAAACTTCTGTAAGCCCCAATATTTACAAAGGTGAAATGTCGGTTTTTCTCAATAAATGAATAATTACAAAAAATAATTTTCCATCGAGAAATCATTCTCCGTAGGGTGTGTCCAGCTGCTAACACTCCCCCCCTCCTTGTTCATGTCGTCCCTGACATGGCAGTTGAGCTGCTTCTTCAGTGTAGGCTGTCTCTCATCTTGAGAAGAGACTCATATCTCGCATGTTGAGCTAGTAGTGTCGGGCCGAATATGTCTGTGCTGATTGTGAAGAAGCCGGTGTAGAAGGCTTCTTAAAAGGTGATAAGATGGCAAAAACATAATCCTTTGATACAATGCATGTATCACCTCGTGAGAAGGTTGACCAAACAGATCGCATGCACATCTATAAGTATCTTGAAAGAAGAAGATACTGTCTGTCGCCTGGCCTGGTTTGAAGGTCTCAAAGACTACCAAAAGTGTTTTACATATCTTTCCCATCATGATGCAAGATAGGTCAGGCCAGCTAGTGAACAATTTGATGGCGCCCATTAGGGTTTTCACCATGTATTGCTCACTTATTCTCTCACCTGCCTTCAAGCCTGGCAGGTTTGGGTAATTTAGCCAAGTGGGTTGGATTCTTTGCAAAAGCTCATGGGCCTTCTATGTCCTCATCCTTGGTAGAGCGCAGAAACTGAGGTATCTCTGATCACTTTAGGTGCCTCTACCAAATGGATTAGATATTGTGGATACTTTGTCAGCCATGCCTTTCTCCACCTGAACTGAGAGTCCACTATCAGATTGACCCCTTCAGGTTTGGAGATGTCTGCTTTGTACATTGGCACTGTTGGCTCCTCTTGATCCGCTTGTTGATCTTGGCATCTTCATATTTCAGCAGAGGATATGGGAGAGAGAGCTTTAGCCATTCATGCCGAAGGTTATTGGCATCTATCTTCTGAATAGTCATTGATTTGAAGACCCTCTGCTCTCATTCCAAGGCTTCTTTGGCTGTGTCTCTGACTGCCGCTTCTATGGCCTTTTGCAACTTCTCTTCTTCTTCTTGGGTCAGATCTTGTGGCTCTTGTGAGGTCCCACAAGGATTGCCTCTTGCATGGTGGTGTCCACTGGATCTGCCACATTCTCTATGTCTATTCCCTCCATGGCTCTTGGCCCAATGCTAAACTGTTGCTCTTCTATTTGCTGCTGGCCTCTCAGCTCTTCTATCTTTTTTTGAAGCGTCTTCTTTTCTTCTTCCGCTTACTCTCCCATATTCACAAGGAGGTCGTTCAAATCGGCATTTATCTTTTCCGCCTCCTCGAGCTTTCTCTTGATGGATTCTAGCTCATTTTGCATGGCCTTGCGCTCTTCTTCCAGTCGGTTCTTTCAGTCGGTTTTGTCTTTTCTCTAATGTCAACTCCTTTTGGAGCTCCTTCATTTGTGCTTCATATAAATCAGTCTCTGAAGTAGTGTGAGTCGAGCTAGCAGCTTTGACTCTGGCCGGAGATGCTCATAGCCATTGGATGGTTTGATCTTTGACTTTAATATGATCTTTTAGCTCGATGACCTTATCCTGGCTCGCTTCATGCTCTATCTCTACCTTCTCTTTGGCATTCCTCAAGGCTTCCACCTCCTTGGATTCTTCAGCAAGTTGTAGGGTTAGGTTGTCCCTTTCCCTCTTTGCATATGTCAATGACTTGCTGATTTTCTTATATTCTTCTTCAGCTCTTTGAAGCTTGTTTTCTGCTGCTTGATTCTCTTGTTCCATTTCCTGGCATCTTTGTAATGCCGTATCCAAAATAGCTTGCAGCTTTGTTTGTTTCTCTATCTGCTCTTGGACCTATTTTTGGAGAGAGTCAACTTCAGCCTTGATCCTAACTTCAGTGGTTTTGAGATTAGCAATCTCACTCTCCGTGGCCAATGATTTTGCCCTAAACCCGGTTAGCTTGTGCATCACCACATCCAGTCATTGGTAGGTGGCTGTAGGTCCACTGTATCAGTGGCCATCTCTTTCAGTTCCACTAACCGCAGGCTCTACATCTGTTCCTTGGGTCTTGTGCTTGCCAGCTCAAATGCCACAGTGGATGCCTCTTCTCATGAGTACCCCGCAGCTAGTAGATCAAGGAATATTCTAAAATTCTTTTCTTTTGGATCCATCTTTTCCTCTTTCTATTTATCTTTTTCTTTCTGCTCTTGCTCTTGGCTCTTTTCTTGCTTAGAATCTTTGAGTTCATCCTCCTTTTGTTGGGTTTGAGGAGGTCTAAGAGGAGGTGGTGATGGGGGTGGGCTCGACTTCGGGCTTGACGGTGGAGTTGGTGGCTTTTTCTTGAAATCCCTGTCCGCCTTTGTATTTCTCTCTCTCTCTTGGCCTTCCTGCTCTTCTAGCAGGAAGGCCAAGAGCAGTTGCCGTCGTACTTCATCCACTTCTTCTTCTGTAAAAGGGACATTTGAGATATTTTCTGTTGTATAGTCTTCAAATCAATCTCTGTGCACCCTTTGGGATGATCCCGACATGGATTCTAGTGAGGGCTTCCACAACTTGCTTAGATCTCCCTTGAGGGCTCTTTCGGCTCTGAAGCTTTCCATTAGCCGCTCTAGCCGCACCGCTTTTTGTGATTTGGTCTCTTTGATCGGCACTTGTGCACTTTCCTTCTTTCCTTTTTTTGACTCCGGCGGCTCTTCTAGCACGGTCTCTAACCGGCGCTTTAAACGTGTTGCTATCTTCTTTATCTTCTTTGAGCTTTAGCCAGTCATTCTGTGATGGAGGGTTAGGCCAGTTTCCCTTGGCATGTAGTGCTCCATAAACCACTTTCATTATCAGCTCACCAGGTACAATGTAAGTGGGATTTTTGTTGTACATCTTCACTAGGTTGTCATGGATATAAGCAACATAATTTATCACCTTTGGCTTGCTCTTCTGCATTGCCCAGGTGAAGGTGGTAGCAATGGCTCCAGGCGGCATTCTGTACTTCTGTAGCTGCTTTGTACACATGTGGAAGAACTGGTTGTAGAGCTAGCTCATGATAGCCACTTTAGGGTTTGGAATATCTTCAAAAGTGTAGTTGTTCTTCTTCTCTGAGTACACCTTGACTTCATCTCTTCTCTTGGTCACACTATCTCCTTTGTTGGAGATGTCTAGTGCGGCTGCCACCACCCTCTCTCTGATGATAATCATAGTGTCTGGCTTGCCCTGCAGATCAGTGACTCTGGCCACTCCATCTTCTTTGATAGTGGTTACAAATTCCCATACCCTTCTGATGTCAATCCTCGCTGGCAAAGCTTAAAAGTAATTATGTAGGTCCAGTTTTTCCAGATAATCTCCCATCTTGCTTTGGACAAACTCATTGAGCTCCCATGGTATCATGGGTAGCTCTATTGCATTTCCTTCGGTATCTTTGAACACACCTTGGTAGATCTTCAAGTCATTGGACTCTAGAAAATCATCCTGAGTCCATGTGCTGGTTGGCTTCAGGTTTCCTTCTGGGATGACAAATGGCTCCACCTCTTCTAAATAGTCTTTTATTGTCATCCTCTTCATCTTTGTCGGCGATTTTGCGGCTGCCATAGATCCTGTTGCACTCAGTAGTCCGAAGTTAGCGTTTTTTCCATATCATTTTCCAAATGACTTGAAAATTGAAAATAAAACTTAAAAGGAACTAGGGAAACTGTGCATGTGCTCACAGTATCATTCTGGCCAAAATTTATCATTTAGACATCCTATGAGTAGGATGTCTATTTCATCAGTTTTTTGTGAAACTTGGCAGGCTGGTGGCCCTTGGCCTATGTAACATGGCTATGTGGTTGGAATTGGGTTTGGGCATCAAAAGTGCATTTTTGGCTAGATTCAGGATTTAGGCTCACAAATTGGTAGGATGTCCTCATCAGATGGAAAATGATATTTAAATGGGTTGAAATTTGATGTATGAGCTTCTTGCACCATGGCAATGGCTCCCATGAGGTCATTTCTTGCACAGTAAGTCAAAATCATGCTGGAGACATCCTACGCGTAGGATGTCTATTTCATCAAATTGGCTTGAAATTGGTTCTGTGGGTAGCTCTTGGCATGTGGAACATGGCCCTGCTCTTGGATTTTGATTTGGACAAGAATTGGTGTTGGTAAGAGCATGGGTAGTGCTTTTAGGATCAAAAAGTGCATCTTGGAGGTGTTGGGGCCCAAATGTGATGGGAATGGCTTGAAACTTGATATATGAGCTCACGAAGGTGTTATAGAGGGATCTGGAACTCAAAAATGCCAGTTGGGGGCCAATGTGGTCATTTAGACATCCTACGCGTAGGATGTCTATTTCATCATTTTTCACATATGACCACACAGACAGCTTGTCAATGTGCTCATGAATGTATTGTGCAAGTTTCATTTGATTTGGACAAGTTCTGGTAGGTCTATGGCCCATTTTTTCCTCTATGTCCTGACTTTGCGTTTTTTTGGTGCACATGAGGTCAATTTTTGTCCAAATGTGCTGAAACTTAGCGGCTAGCTTGTACAGGCTATTCAGAAGCTGTGTGTGATGAGAAATGTTAGGTTTGGTGCCCAGATTTGGCCTTGAGACATCCTACGCATAGGATGTCTCCTGATGAAATTTTCATTGGAAGTACTACTGGTGCCTGCCCTGTGCCCCCTGAGTCCCTTTTAAGCATTATTTCAACAAAAAATGTCAAATTGATAGAAAGAAACTCCCTATGTGAATTTCAGAGCCTTCGAACCGTTTTCTGACTTTTGGAGTGCTTTTCGGCGATGAAATTTCTTGATGTTGGTCTCGATAGCTTTCCGGTCCCTTGGGGATCCTCGCCATATGGTTTTTGTTGACTTTGGCTTCACCCGAGCTCCATTTGGAAATTTGTCGCTCTAGAAGCGCCTGTGGTTGTTGTTTACATGTCGTTGATGACTTGTGATGGTCTAACACCATAGGACTTGGTTGTTGATAGTCTAGGAAAGCTGCTCGTGAAGTTTGGTGGCAAACAGACATGCGGTTTGGCCGTGAGAGCTTTTTGACGCTTTGTGTGTCTGATGCCGTTTCTGAAGTTTAGTGCCACTTTGGGTCACCTTTTGTCCATGTGGATTACATAGACTTGTCGAGCATGTCGAGATGCTCCTACCCATGAGTTTTGGTAGCATTTGGGCTCCTTTCCGCCGATTTCCCATTGGGTGGTCTCTTGCGGGGCTCTAGGAATTAGGGTTTTTCCCGATGGTTTTCTGCTGCCTTTGGGCATCCAAAAGTGGTCTCCTATGCTAGGGTAAGCTGCCGATGAAGTCTCATTGCTTTTGAGTTAGCCGTTAGGTGTCCATTTCCACTTGTAGCTCTCTACCGCTCTCTTTCTGTGTGAACCCTACGCTAGTTTTCGTGACAAAACAACAAACATGCGCAAAAAGCTCAAGGTGGTGAGCCTACCTCTCATGTCTGGAGCCTATCGAGTAGTCGTGTGCGTCATAGAAGCTACTAGAAGTCCCATTTGCTCTAGGTGGCAAGAGCTCTCTCTCAAAAGGCAATAGTAGAAATGAGCTTAAAATGAAGTGAAAATTTCTTATAATAGGGGTCCCCGAACCACTTTCTGTGAAATTTGACACGTGCTCCCAACTTCTTGCGAGATGCGGTTTAGATTCAAAAATTTCTTGATTTGGACTCCATTTGCCCAGTTTTCGAGAAATTTGACGTTTCGGTCAAAATCTGACCAAAATACGCTTTTCGCTCCATTCTCATAATTGCACCCCCATTGTACCATAGGTTGTCCTATAGTCATTGATCATCCCCATATTTTTTGTTTTTCATTACGACTGTTTTTCACCTGCTTTTTGTATTTTTAAAGTTTTTCTGCCGAAAATTAGTAAAATTAAAAGGAAAATAGCAAATTAAACCCAAAATCCCCAAAAATCTTAATAACTCAAAAATATCACCGCAAAACACTATATGCACTGACATGCAATTTTTATGGCCGGATTTCTTCGTTTTACCAATATTTTACCCGAAAAGTTGCTATGTTTACTTATATACACACACCTAGGGGTTTGATTTGGCATTTGGCCCCATATACTTGTAGATTCATGCTGTATAAGGGCATATGTACTTGGGTTAGTCATAAAAATTTCACAATCAAACGACAACCCTTTAAAATAGTCAAAAAGCATGCTCTTTTTTGCTCTTTCTGCCATTGGGTCCGCATTGAGAATGCCTCCCCCCCTCCTAGCCGGAGTCGTCCTGGACGACAAGGTATCGCCTCGGTGTATGTGCCGTGCATGGGTGAAAACTCATGCTAATGCTCGGCCGTGTAATGCGGCCCTATATGATGCATACTTGGTCAATGCATGGAAAAATTAATGTTTTGCAAGAGGAGGGTATAAGCAATATGCTTATTGGAATTCGCTGTCGAGGTTTCCTGTTTGTTGTTGATTTGGTCGGAAGATTTTCTTTATTGCAAGTAAAAGTTGTAACTCTACCGCTCTCTGTTTGATCCTCTTTCTTGCAAAAGTCGTGTGGTTTGTCGCTATTGTCGATATGGCCGTAGTTGTCTCCTTGGAGAGAATTGTCGTGGCGGAAGTGGCCATAGACTGTCTCTTTCTCTTTCCATTTGTAGCTTTTCTTTGCAGGTTTATTTCTACTTCCGCGGTTCTCATTGTTTTTCTGCTGACTGGCACCCACATAGATCAGTTTGTCGGTGTCTTATGTTGTGTGTGTCTGCCTTCTGATGTTGCTTGTACTGAAGGGAGTTCCTGTTGCTTTGGTTTCGGGATCCACATGCGAGTTGCATTTAAGTTGTTACTATGCAGTCTCTTTGGGATCCATATCTGTTTTATTCCCTTGGTTTTTGGTTGAATTGTCTGCTTCGGTTGACTTCTTCTGTTGTATTGTGGTTTGTCTGCCATGTCACCTCTATCTTTCCGCATCCATACTCGTTTGTCGTGTGGTGCTAACCTTGATCTTGGCACTGCGGTCTGTTTGGTTGGATGTTTGTAGTGAACATGGTTGGCAGTTCCTTGTTTGTTCGCCATGTTTTTCTTTAGCGGCACCCATCCTTTTGGTTCTTTCTCCAGTGATTGTGTTGCGGCCATCTGGTTCTTCCGGGGTTGCTGAGAAAAGGCTACCACCTGTTGTTCTTGTGCATGCTGAATTTTGACTGCATCTGCATTCCAATCTATCTGCACATTATACTCTTTTTGCCAAGGTTGTCCCAACAACATGGGGTGTTGTGTGCTTTCATCCTCAAACACATAAAACTTGTGTGGGAAAATATATTGATATACTTGTACATGCGATATAGTCCAACCCACTGATTTTAGCAAATGTGATGTACTACTTTCCAGCACTTGTGGAGTAGGATATAGTTGACCTTTGTGCTTGAGCTGTTTGTATAATCTGTAAGAGATTAGATTTTCTTGAGCTCCAAAATCAAGAAATGCTGTCGATTCAACTTGGTTGCTACCCACTTTGACTGCAATTATTGGCTCCACTGTGTCTTCATCAAAATTCGTTAGTCGAATAGCATTTATTCGCAACAGTGATCCCCATTGTTGTTGTTGTCCTAAAAGCCTTCTTTTTGCAATGCGTTCTTTTGCTTCTGCTTGGACCTCTTCGCGTACCCTCTATTTCTCCTTCATCTGTTGTTTTTGTTGAATCATATCATGTGTTAGTGGCAACTGATATTTCTTTAATCGACACCCACTAATCCAATTTGGCATTTCTTCCCCTGCTAATGTAACAAGTTTGACAGCTCCATTTTGTGATAAGTCACTAATCACAAAGGGTCCCATCCCTCGCTTTTTAAGTTTCTTGGCATGTTGCTTCAATGTATAAACAAGTACATAATCACCTGTTTTGAACTCTTTCATGCGCACATGCTTGTCAAAAAACTCTTTTTGTCTTCTCTTTTTAGCATAGATCGAAGCTACAGCTCGCAAGCGAAGTTCATCTAGCTTTTCAAGATCATCTATTCTTGAAGAGAGCTCATGCCCTGTCCATTCTAAGTGTTTCGCTACTCGTAGAGTTGGAACTAAAAACTCTATGGGTAATATAGCATTTAGACCAAACACCATGTTGTACGGTGTCGTTCCTATGGATGTTTTGTAGGCTACCCTATATGCCCATAGTGTTGAGTGTAGCTGTTGATCCCAGTCTGTTCTTGATTCTTATACAATTTTAGTCAAAACGATGCATAGTGTTTTATTTGTGGCCTCAGCTTGTCCATTTTCACACATATAGTACAATTGTTAACATAAGCATGTGTGTTAGCATACATAGTTGGCCAATAAACCCCTAATTGTTTCAGTCTCTGGTGTGTTTTCATTGTTGAACAATGAAATGCACAATCTTGGACGTGTGCTTCTTCAAGATAACACTCGTATTCCTCCGGATTTATACATAATTGTAGAATTTGATCCGAGCCTAGATGATACAGTCGTTCTGCAATCAACTGGAAGTTTTTTGTTTGTCGAATTGTTTGTTCTTTGGATTTGTCCTCCTTGTTATCAAGTCTACCTCCAAAGGAAAGAATAATAACAATTTCTTGAGACCATTTGGGTATCATTTCAATATTGAAAAGATAAGCGTCAGGTATGTCATCATCTACTCCTTCAAGAGCTTCCCCGTTTTGCAGTCTTGAAAGATGATCCGCTCGTAGATAAGTTTTATCCTTTTTGACCACCACTGTGAAATCAAACTCTAGCAATATAATAAACCAGCGTACAACTCTCCCAGTATTGCATGGTTTATTTACCAGATACAAAAGAGCTTGATGATCTGTGAAGAACACAAATTTGTTTGCGAGCAAATAATGCCGAAATTTCTTTATAGTATAAATCATTTTTAACCCCTCTCTTTCAGTGGTTGTGTAGTTCTTTTCTACACTGTTTAACTGTCAGCTTGCATAACAAACTGGAAAATCCATTGTTCCGTCTCCAGGTTGAGCGAGAATACTCCCAATTGCATATGCAGATGCATCAATGTGAACTTGGAATATCTTTTCCCAATCTGGTGCTTTAAGTATATTTTCTGATACAAGGTTTTCCTTAAGATTTTGGAATGAAGTTTCACACTCCTCAGTCCAATCGAAACTGACTAACAAATGATACAGAGGTTGTGCAATGACTGCATACATATATATGAATCTTCGATAATATCCGCAGTGTCCCATGAAGGATTGCACTTGTTTCGCATTAGTAGGCCTGGGCAGGTCTACTGTGACTTTGATTTTGTCTAGGTCAGTGGTTATTCCATTTCTTGAGACAATATGTCCTAAGATGCGACCTTGCCTAACCATAAAAATGCACTTTTCCGGGTTAAGACAGATTCGATATGTTCTACACTTCTCAAATACCTTTTGTAAATGGTCAATATGTTCTTCTCGTAGAAGAGAGTGTACACAAAGATCATCCATATATATTTCTAAGAATATTCTCAGGTATTCTTTGAATGCATGAGTCATTAACCTTTGAAAGGTAGCTGGGGCATTGGTTAAGCCAAAAGGCATAACTCTATACATGTATATTCCCCATTCTGTGGCAAACGCTGTTTTGTGTTGATCCTCTATTGCAATTGCTAGTTGGTTATACCTTGAAAACCCATCTAGAAAGGAATACGCCCGTTTTCCGGCCACCCTCTCAAGTACATGTTCTGTGATTGGCAAGGGATAATTATCCCTTATGGTGGCTGCATTTACCTTTTTGAGGTTCACACACACTCGCAGCTTTCCATTCTTTTTGGGGACAACCACAATGGGTGACACCCAATCAGTATGTTCGATCTCATAGATGAATTCAACATCCATCAGCTTGTCAATCTCCTCTTTCATTCGTTTAGAAAATGTGTCATTATATGTATAAGGACGCTGTTTGCTAGGTTTGGCATCTGATTTCAAAGTAATTGTATGTTGACATATTGATGGATCAACTCCTTTGAGGTCTTTGTAGGACCATGCAAACACATCTTTATACTTCTTAAGAAGTTGTGTTAGCCGTTCTTCTTCTTCAAGCTCTAAATCAGTTGCGATATAGACCGGCTGAGGCTTTTCACCTGGTTCAGCGAGGTCTATCCGTTTTGTATTTTTCGGCCCATCGTAAGATTCCTGGTTTATTCTTTCCCTGATTGGTGGTGTCATTATGATTTTTCTGTCCTGGATGGTGATTTTCTGATAGTGGGATGGTACATTCATGTTTCCTTTTTCTGACTCCTCTTTACCATCACTTTCTCCCCCAGTCGTACATACCTCTCGTAATGACCGTTTCAGTTCTTGGTATTTCTTTTTACGCTCCAATTTGATCCACACTGGGTCTTTTGTTGTTTCTTGTTTTGATTTTTGAGATTTTTGTGATTTTGTTTCTGTTTTAGCTTTCCGTACTTGTTTTATTTCCTCTTGCATCCGTTTCCTTCAAACTTTTGAGAATCTGTTTGATATTTGGTCTTTTACACAATCCTCTGTTTTGACAAGCATTAGATAGTGAGTTTTACCTTTTATCCTGGGCATCAGGTTCTCTCTCATTTTGTTTTCTGCTCGTTTTTCCCTATAGCGTTCCTGGCATCTAGGGTGCTGATTGGAAAAATCATAAAACTTGATATTCGCTGTTTTCTCCCCACGCTCGCTTGAGCTGTCTGAATACTCGTTATCTGCATCGTTATTTACCTCTAGATGCTTAGAGGAGTTATAAAACTCTTCTTGTTCTGGTGGTTCTACAATCTCATCTCCTCCTCGTATTAGTAGGGTAGCACATCATAGCCATCCTTATCGCAAAATTTTGTCGTTGGACTATCTGTAATGGTACAAACATCGAATGTTGCTAGTATGTGTTCCCATTCCAAAGGTTCTAAAGCATGTTCAGGAAAAGGTTCCGGAATATAATTCTTGTCCTCAATAGCTCTTTCTAAGACACATTCCTCTCTTTTTAAGCTCCCACAATGTGAAGCTCTGTACATCCATAGCTCCTTTTGTTGCCCTAACCATGCTGGGAGCTCTGATCCTGCCAATGTAGCTGAATCAAACTCTTCCATTGGTGTCTGGTTAACATACTTGTAACTATGGTCTTTTAGGTGTATTTTGGTTGTAGTCTCGCCATGCCTGAGGTAGATGTGGTCGTAACCCCAATCCTATACCATCTTTAATTGTCTCATGAATGCTCTTCCCAAGATGATCTCGTAATTGTTCTTTTTGTCGAAATCGACTACTGCAAATGTATGATTTTACTCAATTCCGCACGAGATGACAATTACTTTTTCTAAGAGTCCTAGAGGCTTTTCCATGAACCCATCTGCCACTTGCAATATCATTCTGGTAGCTCTCAAAGCCGGTTTTTTCCATTTTTTCCAGATTTCCTTAGTGGCAATAGCGACTCCTCCTCCACTATCAAGAATAGCTTTGGAAACTACTCCTTGGAATTCTACTGGTAGCGTGGTGTTTCCATCTTCCCCCTCGTAATATTCTCCAACCTTGTTTAAAGGTACATGCCTAGTGTTTAGTTGAGGCTTTTCCAATTCTCTGATCCCTTCTTGAAGCTTCGAGGTGGGGTCTTTTACTCCAAAATTTTCTAAGCATTTCCCTACTATGGTCCACATGTTTGGTCATAGCCTCAGGAGCTCGGCTAATGTGATTGTGCATGCCACAGGAGTGGACAATAACTCAATCAACCCTTGTGAATCCACCACTCTGTTAGAAGAAAGTCTTTGAGATGGGATCGCTCTCACCTCAGACTTGGCTTCATACTCTCCTAGGTAAGAGGGTAGAGTTTTTAGCGAGTCTATGACAACTTTATGACAACTTATAGGTTTACCAACCGGGTTTTTCTACCAGGGATTGAGATGTTTCAATCATCTTTCTACACATTTCCAACCTTTATTTTTCTATTTCAGCATATGGATAAGTCATCCATCTTTGCTCTTGGGTTTGGTTGTTTTTGAGCCTCGCTTTGTAGGCTTTTAAAAGTACGTCTAACTGCTCATTTACCTTTTTTTTCCAATACGGATCCTCTTGATCTTGCACTTTTGGGTTCTGCTATTTCCTTGGGTGCTATGGTTTCCGCAGTGTGTGAGCTTCGACTAGCTAGATCTTCTAACCGCTTGAATCTATCCTTTGTGTGTTTTAACTCCTCGGATAGAGCCGTTTGCTCTCGTTCTCTCCTGGCTTTCATACATGCCTTTATAGCTTTCCAAGTGCTTCTATGATTCTTTACTTCTGAACTTGGGGCATCAGTTTTTGGCTCTTCAATTATAGGTTCGTTTGTCATCCTTTGAGCTTGGCCTTGTGTCACTGCCTGAATAGGTATTATTGTCTCGTTTTCCGATCCTCCACTGGAAGGCACTGCTTCCAGCATGTTCAAGGTAGTTTTTGCTCCTTTGCTCGGGTTCTTAGGGCAATCAAGAATCAAATGACTAACTCCGCACTCGGTGCAATATGCGTTGACTCTAATGATCTCATCATGAGGACAGTCTCTTAGCCAATGGTCTCCACCACACTTGTAGCAGGGTCCCTTAGGCTGTTGAGGTGCTCCTTGAGCTCCTCTTTGTTGGTATGCATGTCTCTGCCCGCCCATGCCTCTGTTGGCTATGAACAACAATATTCGTTCATCCAAGATATATCTTCCTTCTCCTGCTACCTCTGCAGCTGTTGGTGGTCGTGCACTTCCTATCATGCTCCATGGTTCTGGCGTTGGGGGTTCTTCCAGTGGATAATAGACAGTATTTGCTACATATCCATTGGGATATTCATAATATGCATGCATAGGCACCAAAGACTTCTCTTCTGGTTCGGTTATTGTTGGCGTGTATCGTATGCCGATTGGTCGTAATCCTGGTAGGGGTGGTTGCTGCCCCAACATTGGTTGTGGTCTTTCTACACCTACAGGTCCTGGTAGGTTGCCTGCTTGATACCTAGGCATCGGTGGAAGTTGAGGAGATGCTACCTGAGCCCGGGGAGCATAAGGTTGTTCTCTCACATACCCCTTGTTATAATAACATTCCCCCTTCTATAGTTTGTCCATTTTTGTTCAATAGCACACCACTTTGGCTATTTAACATGAGGTTTGGCGTACAAGTTAATCTTTTTTAGCACTTCCTCTACAAGCTGCTCCTTGCTTACAGCTACTTCTCTTTTCGGTGCCATCTTAGCGGACTTGCTTCCACTTTATTGCGAGGATCAATCGTCGTTAATATCCTTGAATTCATCCTCTTTGTAGACCGCACAATTGTCTACAAGATAAAGAGCCTCCTTAGTTAACTTGTTTAAAGTCGTGCTCCTCTTCATATGTAAGTCCTTTTGGAGATCTGCATTCCTCAGTCCTTGGATAAATATAAGTATACGTCTGGACTGAGTTGGAAGTTCTTTCATAGGGCAGAACTTAACATATCTTTTTAGTCGTAGGGCTGCCTTTCGCACAAACTCCCCTTCTTTCTGTTTGAATTTATGGATTTGTGAGACTGTATTATGAGCTATCCCCCTTTGTGAAAATTCCTCAATAAACTCGTCAAACACCTCCTCCATAGACTCAAAGTCTCTACGCTCCACAGAGTTAAACCAAGTAGCTGCATCCTCCTCTAGGGTTAGTCCAAACCCTGCAAATTGGGTAGGAAAGTCTAACACCTCTTCAACTCTAATTACACGCACAAAGGCTGCTACATGATCCCTAGGATCTCTGTTTCCCATGTATTTCCATTTTTGCACTTGAGAAGGTCTAATTCTAGGATGGTCTAAAAATCTCATCATTGGATCTCCTCATCCTACTCGATATACCTCCTCTGGCCTTCGCTAGTGAGTGGGTTCCTCTCCCAGTGGTTCTCCTAAGCCATAATTTCTAACTGTTGTTACAAGAGATGGTTCATCTCTTGGAACTCGCTCTATGGGTGGTCTTCCAGGCTCTGTTGACCCTTGAGTTTTTGGCTTACTCTCACCATGATACTGTGAATAGAGTGGTGGTTCTTGTAAATCCCTTAGCCCTCGTACAGCTTGATAACCATCTCGGTTTAGGTCCCGTTCTAATGTTGCACTCTGTCGAAGCCATGTCTCCAATGATGGCTGGGTTGCTGGTTGGTTTTGGTAGTTGAACATATGTTGTCAGGTAGAATGTGAGGTCGCGTCATACTCTTCTGAAAATGGATTTGTCGACTTGCTAGGGGTGTAGGTGGATCTTGGCATTTCTTCGGGGACATATGTTGATGCTTCTGAAACTGTTGCCTTTTCTACCTCCTCTGGGTGAATATGCTTGTATTCTCGCCCGTACCTATCAACAAAAACAATATCCTTCCCCATAGCTTTTTCATAAGAGAATAAGTAAAGAAACTTGTCTTTGCTTAATTCGTTTGGGTAGGGTTCTTTGCAACGAAAGTAAGAGACTATTCCCTCGATCTCATGCTTGTAAATTCCCACATTCTGATTATACGTAGAGACCCTGGTTGTTTTCTTATCATACATAAAAAGAGCTCCAGGTCGATCAATGTTTGGAGGTGGTTCTTGAGTTTCTATAACCATTTTCTCTTTTGCCACGTTATCTCCATATCTATTGTAATCCTCAGGGTTACTAACTATCAGATAGTGGTTCCCCTTTTCGTCTCGGAATCTATCTCCATCATCATAGAGTCGAATTATTTCTAGTCTCTGAGCAGGCCTTTGTTCAATACAAATACACTTGCGTCCTCGATAGTCAGAATATACTAAGGCTCCCCTCGAGTTTGTTCCTTCTAAGAAGATCATAGTGAACTTGGAATCGATCAAAGGATTTAGGGAGGTGCTTCCACCTGGCATTGGTCCCTCATAGGAGAAACCTCCTGGCTGTTGACTACCCATCATGAAGAAGGACTTGTCTGATGTAGTGTCATTATCACTACCCTCCTTAATAATTGGTGCTAGTGGATCTAGCCTTGCCTGAGTTACACTCTCTTCGGTGGACACTAAGTTACCCTGATCACCTCCCACCTTTAGGTCTCTAAGAATGTGTCTTCCTGATCTTAAATTCATCAAACTTAGCAATGCAGCTTACACAAATCCAACCACTCACCTAGCAAAGGATCAGTTTCAGCACAACTTCTTGCTTTGCAGTTGAATATACCTGTACACAAGCGTTTAATTTTGGCAATCGAATCAAAGCATTTAACTACTAGAGGTGATTTTAGTAATGATTGGTATAACTAGAGGGTTAAACTCAACCACTACTGTATTTATACACTTCTGATGTTCTGGATTAGGTCTGCTAATCTGGAACTGTACTTTCCTAGGATGTTGGTCAATTTACATGGAAAGTTTTAATTCCATCTTTGCTCCGTCAAAAGGTCAAACAAGGTCCAAATTCCCTTCTGAAAGAAGTTCTAGAACCCTTAGGTCAAATGGAACATCACTGTATATCCTCAGTCAAATGTTTTTCACTTCCCTAAGCCTAGTAGACATCCTACATGTAGGATGTCTCCTGCTCTATTTTACTTGGTTTTTGCCCTATAGATTCCCCTTGATGTGCTGAGCCCACATCTGTTTTTTACTTTTTGATTTGGACACCTACAAGTTGGTCAATGGATCAGAAATCTGTTCCAACAGCTTGATGTTGGTATGACCAGTCAAATCAACTTCAATTTGGACCAAAATTGACTAGGAGGCTTGCCTCAGGCTATACAACACCCTGCTATGCCCACAGTCAGTTTTTGGCTCCTAATTCATGCATTAGACATTCTAAGTGTAGGATGTATAACTGATCAAAATGACTTCAAATTCAAAGAATAGACTCCTCTTAAGGTGTTGATCACTTTGGTATGCTCAAAGCTAGGTTTGGAGTGCTAAATCACCCTGAACACGCGTAGGATGTCTGTTTGGCATGTTTGACCCCAGACTTGAGCCACAGCTTCCCCTTGATGTCAGCAACTCAGTGCTATGCTTAGATTTTGGTTTGGATTTCAAAAGACCCCAATTTTAGCTGTTCTAGACCTTTTCAGTCAAAAGTGCTAAAGTCTACTTAAAACCCAATCTTCTCACCCAATTGAGATGAAACCTTTCTCAGGCACTCAACAACTCATGCAGATCATGCTCATGCAGTCATCCTATGGTTTTGGTCTTGAAATAATGCCTTGGCACAATTTTTGTAGGATGTCTGGCAATTTCTGTCTATCTAGCTTTATCCTGTGATGGATCGACGTCGCCAGGCGGGGTCGATTGGTGCAAAAAAAGCCCCTGTGCGCCATGGCGTGCTAGGAGAAATTCTGCTAGGCCGACCACTCCTGGCGCCGCCGATGCGTCACATGCCCTTCTTGACCCCGTACGCCCCCTCTGTCACCTCGTTTTGCAAAATTATCTCCAAGACGCTCCCCGCGGCCCCCCGGTGGCTGCATGTTCAAGGTTCTGTACACGTGTGTGCCTCAGCAGGAAAAAATGGAAATTATTGAACAATATGAATAGAAAAACAAGTACTGAATGGTGACAAAAATCATTGACAAAAACATTTATTCTTTATTGATTCAAATGTTACATCATGGTCGATTGGTTTTTCTACGAATTACATCTTTGGGTAATGGGTGAATGGCTGACTTGACACCAAGGGATTTTACAATTTCCTCTAGGTTTGTCAACCCTTGACCTAGGCTCGAGGTGCAGTGGGAGATGACAGAGCCTGGGTGTTTGCCTCTAAATGCATACAATGCTGCCTCTCAGTCCACCAATACACATTTGTGAGCGTTTAAGGTGAGAGAATCTTCAGCGGGTATGCCACTTAGTGCTTTACACTTTAGCAGCTCTGCAAAACCATTCTTGGAGAACTTTGTGTGAGCAACTCTAAGAATTGATGGCCCCAGATGGCTCAAGTAGTTCCAAAGAGAACTATCTCTACCCGTGGAGACGTTGCACAAACCTCCAGTACGCATTGCGAACTTATCAACATGATAAGACGTTTGCAAAGCATTTTAATTGATATTAACACTTGTAGGAAGGAATACTAGAAATTCTACCAGGTTTGAATTTATTTACCTCAGTTTCTTCATCCCTCTCTTCAAGATTTTTCTTTGTAAGATCGATGCTAGATCGATCATCTCTACCAATTGCAATCAGTGGTTTGTGTGGATGAAATGCGCTCTTTGGTACGCTTTCGTAGAAAGAGGCACATGATTTTATTTCCACTAGTGTACTTGCTACTGTTTGCACCAATTGCTATTCGTTTTCATTGGGGAGGAAAGAGAGGCTTGCTGGGAGATCTTGGTCTTCGAAATCAATTTGAAAATTGACTTTCTCTTCCTTCCCATTGGAATCCTTCATGCTCGCATAGATAGCAAGCACTGCAAGCGACTCATCTTCTCTAAGTCCTAACGTTTTGGCAATGTTGTCAAGGAATAGAAACCGACGATCATCCACCACCACTGGATGCAAAGTGACAATTTGGGGGTCCGGGATCTCTTCCAACACCTCATCTCCCTCTATCACTCAATCTTCCTCCTCAGTGGCGCTGGGATCTTCCATGAGTACGAGTGCCATAGATGCTTCGGCCTGCTCATCTATCTCTTTGATAACTTCATTTGATTCCTCTACAATGGTCACAGGAGGTCTTTGGTTGACCTTTTCCTTTGATTTTCCCTTGTCCATGCCCTGAAGCACAAGTAATGCCAGAATCATGTCCCATGAAATAAATTGGGTGCCTATGCACCCCATGCCCAAATCCATGAGATCATCCTCATCCTCTATCTTGAAGTCCCGTTTTGTGAGGCTTTTAATAAACCTCAAAAAGCAAAACCAGATTTTTTTTTTTAGCCGCATAGAGATGCTTCAAGAAATCCACTAGCAACCACACCGTGTTGGATCCCTCAAAGATTATGGCATATTCCTCCATGTGTTGGGCCATGTAGTCAAGAAAGATTTCGAATGCCTCGAATATACTATTAGTTCATGTGCTCGATTTGCAAGTCCTACCTTTTCTAATTGTGTGAGAAGTGCATCGGTAGACATTGCCATGGGTTCGTTCGCGAAGAAGATGCGAAGAGAGCTTAGAGCTAGAGTTTTGTGAATGTGAGAAATGAAGTTTAAAAACTAGAAAGTCACTTATATACCCAAAGTCACTTTTCTAAAAGCACTTAAATTAGTGTCAAAATAACTTAAAACTTTAATTTTAAACACAATCATGCAACAAAGCATTGAAAGACACCAACATTGAAAACATTTGTGTTCCACAACAAATAAATTGCTTGAACAAGCTGAGAATAAACAAGTATGCATAGAAACGAGATTCAAAACACCGTATGTATTAATGTGGACAAAATCCATGTTAGTTACAAGATTTTACAAAAATACATCACGGAAACGAAATGTTCTCACATAGAAAGCTCTTCTCTTTCCTGGAGCGAACAATCTTTTCATTGATTACAAAGAGATATTGCTTGGGCAAGGTATATCTGAGATTAAGATACTCACGAAGGTGACTAAGATGCTTGTCATTGTCCACTGTAATGTGGTGCACTGCATCTTCGTGGAGATGTTTTTGCAAGTCAACTGATTCTCTAGCAGCAACCTCAGAGTCTAGTGCCTCCCATTCTCCCATCGTCAGCTTCCATCTTCTATAGGGAAAGACGAGCAACAAGCTTTGCTTTGCAATATGGTATCTGAGCACCACCTTGTCAGCAACTACAGAGCACTTGATTCTATCTCCCTCGTGGTTGACCACCTTAGTTTCCCATCCAGCTGCAAGAAACCCGTTGATCGCACTTCGCCCTTTGGAAGTCCACATTGTTGGTGTCGTGTACACACTCTAAAGTCAAAATATAAACACAAACACATGAAGAGACATAATCATGTTACCGTGGCTTTATGGGAACCATAGGTGCACTTCACTGCTACTTGCACATCCACCTCGATTCTCCATTTGGTTGTTGCGATCAAGGCACTATGTGGCTTAGGCCATTCCAAACTCTCCAAGGTTGGTGAGTGAACCAGAGATAGATTACCATATCCATTTCCCCTAGGTGTGACATAAGTATGATCATAAAAAGAAATGCTACGTGAGGGAAGCTCAGAGGACTGACAACCAACATAGAGAAATTTGCCAAGCTTAGTGTGGATGGCCTCAAAAGCTCCACTGAAGGACTCTATTGGCTCCCACTCCACAAAATAGGATGGAAAAACATCTATAAACATGAAAAAAAGCAATGGAAATCTTACAGTCATAAAAAGGAACACACAAGGTAGAAATACTAAATAGATAATCAAAAAACTTGCAAGAGGAGTAAAAATTATAATTTGCAAGAAACCTTGATGGAGCCATTGTTGTCTCTAGCTTCAGTTGTGAAGCAACATACACACGATGCACCTTCGCAAGCCTCTTGCCATCTTGTGTTCGCTTGAACTCCATGATTCTTCCCTTCCAATGGTGTGCTCGGGAAGACATGTGTCTGCTTGAGTGTCAAGACAAGGGTCCTGCGGGGCAAGGCCCAACCTAGGGGGTTAGGGACCTAGGCCAAGGGCCTCGACTGGACCAATGTGGACTAGGGATCCGCTTAGGGAAAGAGCTAGGAGCTAGGCCTATATAAGGGGCGGTAGGGAAGAGGATCGTATGTTAAGTTACCCTAGGTCTTATATTGGTATCAGAGCACATGGGAAAAGGAGAGAGGGACAGCTATGGAGGAGGGGAAAGGGAGGGATGCATGAGGCTTGCATGAAGCTTGCATGTTCTCTCTCTCTCACTCTACTTCTCATGGAAGCTTGCTCTCTCGTTCACGGTCGATTCATGGAACACCCCCCCTGCAGAGCCGACGACAATGGAGCGGCACCATGGGTAACATCCCTTGAGACGAGGAAATCCAGAAGCCGGACCTGTTCCAAACAACGCTGGCTTGCTGTCTACGGGGTCACAGGGCTCTCAGGAGCGGTTCTCGACTCATGCCCGACACAAGGTGAGCATCACCTTGCTCGCCTGCTCTCGTTTTCTCTCTCAGCGCAAAGGCAGCCCGCCATGGCTCGTTGCAGAGGGTTTTCTTTCGTACCCGGGTGCCCAACCTTGGGTTTTTTTCACTTAAACCCCAAGTAAGGGTGCATGCCTACCCCGGGCATACACCCCGGAAAATCTCAACATATTGCTTCGCCAGGCTCGGGGGTTGTTAGCGGGTACGCCACGACGGACGGTGGAGCACAACGAGAACACAGACCAACAAACTATCAATCCAAGGACGTAGCTGACCTGACTAGGGCATGGAGGCAATCTCTGGGTTGTCAACCCTGAGCTAGACACTATCAACACTCTACAGTCACTAATCCTACCACAACACTACCATAAAGCAAAGAAACAGACAACGCATCCTACGAAACACTACAAGCTCGAAATAGTCTCAAATCATATCGGAATGACTCGAAATCAAAGGGCAAGACTCACAAGGACATATCCTATATGTCAAAACACCTAAACCTTGAAAACCATAACTGTAAGACCTCTAATCGCTATCGCAATAGACTCAAAACAGTAATTTCCAAAGTGTCCGGAACTGATCTACAAAGACATCAACACGAAGAGCTTCTCGCCCTGATTCTAATGACTACTTGATCATTCAGATCGGATGTCGTTTGAGGTACTTACGACCAAGTATAGCTCGTAGAGCAGGCGGGCTCGGCTTGCATTGCTTGCGTTGACGCGGAGAGCTCCTCGATGCTAACACGCTCCTACTCTCATATCTGCAGAACCCACGACTGTATATTAATTGAGATTACGTAATGTGTTTTTTACAAAGCCTTAGGTTTCAGCTTATATACCAAGCCTTCAAAACTAATGTCCGGCCAAATGACCTCAATTGTCCCTAGGCTCCTACATAGCTTAATTACAAGAAACTGAGTTGGCTTTACTCATTATACAATCATCTGCGACCAAAATACAAGTGCCGATTTAAAATATGAGGTTCCCGTAAACATTACAAAAGTGGCCGTAATGGCTGAAAATAATAATAACGGGATATTCGATGACGTCCATGAACTCGTATCTTCATGTTGCAACATCCATCTTCATCTTCATTACTTCATCACCATCTTCATGTGGAATCTTTACAGAATCTTTGAGGAATCTTAATGGAATCTTTATGGAAACGTTGTTTAAAGGGCGTCCTTTCAACAGGGGTACGAAACCGTTGAGCTTCCAAATTACGAAGCAGGTACAAGCAGCAGAGTCTGCAGATTCTTTCAAATTGGTTTCGAGCAAAGCTGCTAGGCAACGAAGATGTCAATGCTCAGTTCGAGGTTCATGGAAGCTTGAACATCCTAGCGTGGCAATCAAGATGGCACAATTATACAAGTATGTTATGAGGTACAAAATCAATTTCGATTCTGTTTATCAAATTTTTCAAGTACATGCTGAATAGTATGGCATGCAACGGTTATGTTGATGCCATATTTTACAAACAATAATCATCTCCTTGTGCATTATAAGCCCTCGTAATACAAGCAAGGCTTGTGCCGATACTCACATCAACGAGCAAAGATGGGTTTAATAACCACATTTTGGCAACACACCTTTATGTAGGCTTCCTACGATAAAGCAAGTACAAGCACGGCTTGTGGCTTGTCCGATATAAGTATTCAACAAGGCCGATCAATCCTTTTAATTCACAAAGCCCCCATAATTCCTTCTCTCCACTTTGGAGTTCTAGATTTTCTTGAACATGGCTCCTCAATAATTTTTTTTGGATTCAATGCATTCAGCACCATGTATGGAGTAGGACTTTATATGTGGCTACCCATGATTCAGAGCATGGATCTGTACTTTTGTATATACATTGGGTGCACGATCACTCCATCACCCTTATCGCTTGCCACAATGCGGGCACCACCCGTACATAAAGCCCATTGATTTCAACAGCTATGCTATGACTTCCAATGCCAAGGGCAGTGGTTACACAAATTGAGTTTGACATTTAATGACTAGATTTTAACCACCATCTAATTTTTATTGAGCAGTCGCATGATTCTCAACATGTTGCATGATTTGGCACGACCATTTTTCTATGCAAGCTCGATAAGGTCGACTCTCTTTGACATTGACGCATTCGTTTTCTATAAGCACTCAGGAGAGTTATGTCTCATCTTTCTGATGGAATTCTTGAAAACAAGGCTTCATGTTCAGCCATATTGCATATCAATTTTCGACGTTTGGAATATGCTATCTACATCCAAACTTGGGAGTCTTTGCAACATGTCTACATGTTCTCTCAATAGAGATCAAAGAACTACTAGAATGCTTGAAAGTTGGATTGAAAGCCATTGCAAAACTTATTTTATTAAATTATTACATGTTGTAAAAAAATTGAGACATGAGTACATGCAAGACAAAATACCACAAAATGCAAACTTGAACACCCTTGATGTCACATTACGCACCTAAGCTATCGAATCCTGTTTGACTAGGTTACGCGATCGGGTGAAAACTATTGTCATGAAAGTTCAATAAGAAGTGTGAAGGAAAGTGCTTTTTTGTAATAGCAAAGAGCACATGGTGAAAGATTGTCCTGATAAGAAGAAGAATGATGAAAACTTAGGGAGGACCACTTGTCTCGTGCACTGTGGGAGTTGGAAGATGAGCCAAGTTTTGGCTCCAAGTTCTGGTAATCCGCAATTCTTGACCTTCCAGATTTCATTTGGTGTTGCAAATTTGGAGGTGAGACTCTATACACTACGGACTCTGATGGATTTTCTATTGGGGTCAGACTATCAACAACCACTCTTAGCTCCATTCTCAATTTGATGGTTTTGTTGTTGGACTGTTGCTCGATATGCAAGGTGACGCAACAGGTAGACAGCTATCTCAAGGCTCCTAGAACACTTTTGTTTGTATAGAGCAAGACATATGCACATAAGGAGTTGAATATCCACGCAGAGTGGATTGTCTAGGGCATAGACTGTTAACAAACAGATTTTCAAGAGAGAGAGGAGACTCCACAGGGGTTTACAAGTACCATGACATCGAATTCTCACTGTCCTTTTAAGCACCTCCAAGTGCTAGAATCACTTGACCTCACATTCTTACCCTTCACAGCATTTCCATTACCACACACACAAAGAGCTTCAACATTTTCAGCTTTTACCCATTAGTCAGTTCCTGTTTCATGACTGCTACCACACTTGCTCTAGGTGCCATGACAACTGCCCACACTCCCTTCACCTAGACTTAATGACCTGGCTACGAAGGACCTGGCAATATTGAGACATGCCACTCGACATGGTTGGGTGGATGTTAGGCCTCTCACCCTTGCACGACACAGTTCATGAGTGGCTTCATTTTGCACTTGGTGGCTCCGAGGGTAACATCCTAGAGCTCATCATGCTAGGTCGTGGCATCCTTCAAGTACAGCTTTTAGAAGAGCGCTATTCCAAGTCTCTCCACAATTGCTCTCCTATTGTGGCTAGGACCCAGCTGTTGATTCTAGAACGTTGGACACAAGAATTCAATGTTGAGGAGTTTGATTTCTAGTAGTGGATCCCTCATTTTCCAATCACTCTTTGCTTGCCATTTCTACGAGTCCATCTTTTGGGTTGTCGTACTGGCATAGCTGCTAGGTGGGGCTTGGTTATATAAGGTTCACTAGCTACAAAGATTGGTTCGCCACGGATACAGGTGTACACCTTGGGTGATACCCATTTTCCGAATAAACATGTATGTCCTTGGTGATACCCATTTTCCCATTGGAAGCTATTTCCACGTTTTCTAACCGTTCGAACATTTTTGCATTTTTGGGGCCATCTATACAAATGTCGCACTAGCATCTTTTTATGGTTCACTTTGGTCCGACCACTTCGGGCACTTTAGAACAAGCCGCATTCCGTGGAGTTGACACATCATCACTATATGACATACCCCCCCTAGAAGAAGAGTAATCGCTTGTGATTACACCTACAAAATTCAATCCGCTCTTTAGCAGACAATGCCTTTATGCATGCATGCCAATGACCATCATGTCCAGACAACACATTCTCTAGCATGCATTACATTATACAGTTCCATGATCAGATTTTCATCTTGTCCTCTCATCCACATCGGAGCTCTTGACATTCTGGAATAGCAATATTAGCCATAACATCGAGATCTCACCGATCTCTAGCAGATGTCTTGATGCACAAAGACCACATACACAAGCAATCTCATCCAATTTGGAACTTATTGATGCACCAAACTCATATGATTCACAAAAATGGTTTATGGATGACACAAAATTCACATGTGCAAACACATAAACATCCAGACTTTGCAAATGCTCCCCAAACTGAAGTCTCAGTCGTTCAAAGGGTTCCATATACAATCAAACGCTCCCCAGATTGCAAGCTGTGTCGTTCAAAGGTTTCCATCTACAACTGAATGCTCCTCAGATCGTGGCTTGTTGTAAGGTGCAACAAAATTGCAATGGTGAAGATCTAGGTTTTACACTTCCACAACTCCTTCTCTTTCTTTCCTTGCGTTAGTGATTCTTTCCAACTTGAATGATGATTCCTTTTACCTTTCCCTGAAGAGAGGGAATGAGAGAGAGTGATAGAGATGTGGAGAGGGAGAGAGAAAGAGAGAGAAGAGGAGAATGGCACTCGATGGGGTCCCAACGAACCCTCTCAAGGGCCCCCCACACCATTTCCGTTGTGTTATTTGCTTTAGATTGTTCAAATGAAATGTACACACACGCCATACCTCAAGTGTAGTCTCTAGTGACTCGAATGATGTGTTGCCGTGGTAACTCCTCAAGATGAGGCACCTCCGGGGATGATTTGATGCACCTTTGGATCCTTCTCAATGTGGGCTTGCGGATGGTCACCAAGGGACTAATTTCACTCTTGATGTGAGAGGAATGAGTGGCTTAAAACATAAATCTTGACGAAGTTGATGATGGACAGCAATGAAGCACTTGATGTCGGCGAGAGAATGGCTCGATGGGTTGCCGAAGTACCGAACCGCAATTGAAAATTGCGAGGAAAGTTTTTGAGCCGTTCTATCGCGGGAAGATGGGCTGAAAATTGAGAATGTTGGCTGATTTGCTGCGCAATGCTAGGACTGAGAACCCAAAATACTCACTTGTAGAGCTTGGATCTGCAAGCGATAAGGCTGGCAACAAAAAATGCTACAGGGCTGAAAATGCTAGGTTGATGTGGAGTGCAAAACGCCGAAGCTCCTCTACCTCCTTGCTAGCCTGAGCAAAATATGCTCCCTTTATAGGTAAGGAATTGGGCTTATGAATTTGTTTAGGCTTACGTAGGGAAAACTGTCCACCAGACCCAACAAAATAAATCATAAAAATGAGGTTGTGGGTGAAACTGTTGCACATCTGCCAACCTAGGAATTTGACCGGCATAAGGAATGGCTCATTGGATTCCTCTAACCTAACACTACATGCAAGTCATATTAGATGGCCACCATAGAGTAATAATGTGTGTCAAAACACATATACAAAACATTTATGTGCAAGAGGGTTTCAAAACTGGAAAACCTTCTCATCCGGATATGCAGGTCCTATGAACAGGCTCAACTAATCCTCCTAGGATTCTAGAAACTCCTATCTAGGAAGAAGGATGAAACTCGCTTTGGAATTCAATGAAGCATGTCCCCATGGCACACAGAGCCATGTGCACATGGAATCTCCTTCTGCTTAAGGTGAGATATAGGTACCGATCTGCATGGCCTCCTTGTATAAGGCTAGCAAAATAGGGTAGTTGATGAAAAATTCCTTGTACACCCAAGCCACTTGGTGTGTCCCTCGATCCTTGAAGTTGAGGAAATGTTGCTTTTCTTTCTTTTTATTGCCCAACTGAAATTGAAGCATTGAAAAAGGCTTCGGCTTGGTGAATTTGGAACAATGATCTCCGATGGTTCTTCTTTAATGCTGAAACAGATTCATATGAATTTTTTTCAAAGATTGCTTGCATGGACGCTACCTCTAATAATGGTTCTAGTGAAGACATAGACTGTGCAACAAGTGGTTCACAAGTTTTTGACCTTGACATGGGTTATTCTGAAGGAGTTCATCAAGCAGATGGGCCTCTACACGATATTACTAAAACTATTTGCACTATAGCCGACCAGGATAACATGTCTGCTACTGCAGATGATTGCATAAACAAAGCTATTATATACACAGTAGTAGCTGATGAAGTGACCAAGATTGTGGACCCAACACAGGATGAGCCTGAGGATGTTAATGAACCTATGATTGCTACTAACAATATGCTTGTAGATGTTGATATCACAGAAGAGGATGCTATAATCGGTGAATTTTTGTCTAGATCTGAAGGAGATGTTTATGGCAGTATAGAAGAGCTTTCTGATGCGTATACCTCTTCAGAGGGGGTGCCGGATGAGCCTTTACAGCTCTATAATGTATTGCTAAGTAACATGGATGCAGATGAGGAAGCAGAGAATTATATGGATGAGTATGAAGATTGCTTAGATTATGCTGATTATGAACAGGATATTGACATGGATTTTACATCTATGCTTATATACGGGCTGCAAGAGGAGCCAACTCCTAAAGCTTTGTTGAGTGTTGAGACTTCCAAAGGTGATTTTCCCAAGGATGTTATGGATGAAGATCTTCAGGATAAAGCTATTATTCATTATCAACCTCAAAAACCAGGTAAAAATCTCTCTGATGATACAAGTCCAGGAAGTACTAAGGTTTTTCGTGATGGCTATGAAGCTAGAGGGGGTGACGCTGCTAAATCATCCCTGATACAACATAAAGTGCACAGGATTTTTTGTTTTCTTGGGCAATGTGCCAAATGTGGCTGGATTTGGATATTATTCCTAATTCTTATGTCAGTGATGTCCTAGCTACCAGTAAAAGGGAGTCAGAGTTCTTTAATTCTTGTTGGTAACGACCTTAAGTTACCAGAAGTTTATGAGATGTGGCTACTGCACTATGCTTCAGGTGAAGCTCTAGTATATTGCGGAGGCCATCAATACTATGTGATCTTAATGGTATTTGATCCAAGTGATTCGAAAGATCTTCAAAGGCAGGTTCATTATGGATGGGTATTTTCAATGAGGTGTTCTTGCTCTTCCACAAACCCAACACTTGCTTCACAACTAACAAGGCATCACATTTTATGTTCAACCTTCTAATCCCATGCTTCAAACAAATGTGTAATCCGGCTTCCAAAGTAGCATATTCAGCCTCATTGTTACTATGAACATCCAATTTGAATCCTCTCTTGCATACTAGCTTCCCCTCTGGATCATAAAGTGATATACCCCCTGAAGCCGCATCATGGCTCTTTCTGTATGAGCCATCAAAGAACAACACATGTGCATTTCTGATCTGTGGAACTTCTTCAACTACCCTTCTCACCACCTCTTCCTTAACAAGAAGGGGATTCTCCTTGTAAGTCAGCAAATCAGCTAGGGTAGCTCTTGTACTGTCTTCCACTAAAAAAGAGAACTCAAACTCTTGCAGCTCAATTACCCATCTCTTGACCACATTTGGCATGTTAGTACCATTAATTACTGTGGCAAAAAGGTGTAACTCGTTAAGAAAACAAAAGGTCGTGGTAGCAAGTAATGACGAAATTGTTGACAAGAAAATATTACACTGGCCACCATCACTAGCTCTACTTTCGAGAATTTTCTCTCTGCTACTAACTTCACTCGGCTTGCACAATACATTGGCCTCATGTAATGGCTGCCCCTCTCCTTTTGCAATAGCATGGCTCCAATGGCATCATCCCCTACTGATGGATTTACATAAAACACTTGCTCCCAATCAGGAGCTTGCATGGCTGATAACCACCATAACACCTCTTTCACCTCTTGAAACACTTCTTCACACTTGTCATTCCATTGCAATGGATCATGCTTTGCCACTTGTTGTAATGGATAAAGGAGCCGCGAAGAAAATGGAATAAATCGCGCCATGTACTTCACTTTGTGTATGAAGGTTGCCAATTTCTTTGTACTCGTAGGTGATGGAAGAAGAATAATAGACTTAACTTTGTCTGGATCAGCCTCAATGCCATTTTCCAACACCATATGGCCCAATAACCTCACCCTTGGCTGTGCTAGATGACATTTCTTTGGATTTAGTTGTCCTCCACATTCATCATATCGAGCCAATACCATCTGCAACTTCTCATGGTGTTCAACCCTACTATTGTAGACATAGAAGTCATCCATAAAAGCTCTAACACAACTACCAGTAAATGGTTCCAATACCCAATTTGATCTCTCTTGATAGAAGGATGGTCCATTTGACAACCCAAATGGCAAGACCATGTAGCAATAACAGCCCCATGGTGTAATGAAAGTTGTCTTTGTTGGGTCTTTAAGAGCAATCTTCAATTGAAAATAGCTTGAAAAACCATCACACACACTGTACTTCTCATAACCTGCCACTGAATCCAAGATTTGATCAATGAACGGAAGAGGATATGGGCTCTTCTTAGTGGCTGCATTTAAGGGTTTAAAATCTACACAAATCCTCCACTTTCCATCCTTCTTTGTGCTGACTACTACTGGACTCACCCATTCTGTGGTCTCCAAACTGAGACTATGAACCCTGCCTTCAATAACTTGTCCACCTCTTCCCGCAAGGCTTCCATCGGCTCTTCACCCATCCGTCTTAGCCTTTTCCACACTGGCTTAGCACCTTTCAGCTCTGTATGTATCTCTTCTCGTTTAAACCCTCTAATCTCCTCATATGAAGTAATGAACAAATCAGAGAAACTAGCCAGCATGTGCAAATTTATCTCCTTCTCCATAGCTGAGAGGTCTCCACTGATCATGTGTGTCATCAATTCTTTCTTCTTTGAAAATTCAACTTGGTTTGCATCTCTTCAATCACTTCATAAGGCTTTTCACTTTCATCTTCAATCTCATTTGCAAATGCACCTAAACCAGACTCATGGGTTTCTTTGTCCATCAGAAGAAATGCAACATCAACATCCTCATCATTGGATGTAGTACTATCATTGTCCTCATCAGTCATAGTTGGAATAGTCTTCATCACTAGACTCATCCTCATCTTCATAAAGCTCTTCCAATACTTTCCTTGTGTTCATATTATATAGCTTCTTGGCACATGTCTTTCCAGAGGCTAATTGTACCACATCTCCAATCTTGAACAACTCCCACTCCACAAAACCATGGTCTACCCAGTATGATAGGATATTCTCCCAACCCCGTTGGCATCACATGAAAATCAACCACCACCTATGCATCATACGCCTCCACTTCTACCCTCTTTACAGCACCCAAATTTTACTTTTGGATGGTTTGCCAATCTGATCCAAAAGCCTGACACCCCTTTCATTGTAAGACCCATCTTCTCAACGCATGAGTGTGTTATGACACATATTTGGGCTCCGCCATCAATATAACCTTGTCCCATATTTTTTCTTTTATGCCACACACCTACTATTGGACAAATGTCTGGTAGCTCATCCATCACCAACACCTTCACTGAACCTCTCTCTGGTTCTTTCTCCATTGGATTAACCACCATCTCTATAAGCTTCCCAAAAGTAACATCTGCTTTTCTGCTTGTCAAATCCTCCTTCAAGCCATAGCTTAATTGCCCATCCCCTAGTGGAAAATTTGAAACTTGAAACTTGCGACGAGCCTTTCTTTTCCTCTTGGCCTTGACTTCCTCATCTGCATGGCTCTTTCCCTTCTTCTTGCTAGGACCTGGGGCACTTCTTCCTTCCTTATCCTATGTGGTCCTCTTTTCAATAGGCATCACTAATGTATCCTCCAACTTTGTTGCCTTCTCCAAGGTAACCACGCTTATCACTTTTGTCTTTCCCTTTTCCTCTTGGGTTAATCCAATGGTTCCTTCTTCTCCCTTAATTTCAATGCCATAATCATTTGATCTAGTTAGCACCTGTCTTGGAAATGGATACATGTCTCCCCGCATCCTTGGTGGCTTATCACATTGTGGGCTAATGTGGCCCAGCTCTCCACAATTTTAACACGTGGGCGTCTGCCTCCAAACTCTACCATTGCTTTGTCCAACACCATTCCTGGGACATTTTTCACCTCCTGGCTGATTTTCAAACCTCCCCCGACCTCAATTATTTTCCACATTACCTAGCATGTTTAGGTTGAGATTATTCATTAAATCTACCACTTGCCTCATGTCTTGCCTTAGCACATCATCTTGCACTACTGTAGTGACCATTGCTGGCATAACCTAAGGAGTAACAGAAACCACTGGTTCATGATGAACCCCTGGCATGCGACCTTGCAAAGAATCCATAGGCTGAAATTCAGACCTCATGGGCAAAGATTCTATTCCTAGTTGACTCATTCTTCTCAGCTTCCACTCTTTGTTCCTTGCTACCTCTGTCATATGCTTCCTAGTTGACTCATTCATATGTCCTATGTTTCTTTAGCTCCACTCTCCAATGTATATTCTCCCAAAGATCAGCCAAGAACCTGTCCTTCTTCATCATGTCAGGTGGGGGTACCTGTGGTGCTAAGGCCTTGCACATCCTCTCCCATGCCATTGAAAGCATACGTATGTAAGCATATACTAGCTCACCTTCCCTTTGCACCAAACCCTGTAATTCTTGCCACACTTTGTCAGGATCTTCTGTCTTCACAAAATCCACTTCCAATCCATGCCTTAGATTGTCCCAACTTAATCTCACAGGTGGATCCACCGCACGCAACTCCTCTTCAAATGCTTTGTACCAAACTTGTGCATCACTCTTCAAACAAATTTGAAGAAGAGGTAACATATGTGCAAGATTGTGAATCTAATTTCTAATGCAGGCAACCTACATCTCTTCCAAAAAGTCTTCCACATCATCATCACTTCTTCCATGAAATTCCGTATAAGAGAAAGCCATGGCTACCCAAGTTTCAATGCTTTGAGAACCCCTTCGAACACACGTGCAAGAACCCAAACTTTTTACTGACTCAATCCCCAGAAACTTCAATGGAGCTCAACTTTAGATAAGGACAAACACATGCACATCAAATGAGTTTTCATAGTTAATCATCGGAATTACAACAGGCAAAGGGCATTCCAATATCTCTCTTAATCTTCTTGGCCATAACATAAAGACTATGCGCTGCTGGAAAAAAATCTTCCTGGACACATGAACATTTATCTGAATTCTTTGTGTTAAATGAAAAAGAGTGAATTGAGGTCCATTTTGATCATCCATTAAAGCCAACCATGCAGCTCCCACGAAGGCACATCTGACTTATCCTCTGATTTTACCAGAATTTTAGAAACATAATAGTATAAATGGCTCAAAAGACCAAAAAACCAGCCATCACAACTTGGAAACAGAAGTAGAGCAGTAAGAACCCAAAATATAGATTGTATATGTATGCATAACTTTCCAAAAATAACCTGAGCATTAAGTAGGAATCACTAGTACATAGCCTATGGCGAGGTCACAAAAAGGGTGCTCCAGCCACCTACATCACCGAAAGGATGTCACATTTGAGAATCCCCCAGCTCAATATAACCCTACGCTATTGAACCTCTCACAAAAGCTTATGTAAGTCTCGTATAGTCAAGTCTCAGAAATGACTATCTTCCAAAAAAAATCTCAGAAATGGCTAGGACTGCCAAATAAAACCAAGTATGGCTCCACAAAGGCGTACAATGGCAATATCCACAAGTAACATACAATACAAGACAATGTGCTCAAACAAGCACCAAATCATGCATACCCACAGCGACTGCAAGTGACTCAGCTGTCAGTATATCACTTTACTCCAGCTACATGTACCTGTGCGAATCACCTGTACCTGCACCTGTACCTATAACCTATAATCTGCAACCTGTAATCCCGAAGCTGAAGGTACTTGAAGAAGATCCTCCGTGGGGGTGCCAAAAGAATGTGAGTGGGATGGAAATACACACAACACCTCTATAATAACCTGACACACACTCTTGGAATGATACACACACACACACACACTATGGGGCACCACTCAGTTTACACAACCCACCTGGCCGAGACAGGGAACACACTGATGGAGTGAGAAGAGAGAAACTATCCATTTGCCCACTCAATATAGAGACACACACACACACACCCAAAAAAACTCAGCTCAAAAGAGGAGAATTTTTTATGTTTAGATAAAATTGAGATTGGGCCAACACCAATGGGGAAAATAGCTCACACAATATGGATGAAATATGCCAGATACAGTCACAAATTGGAGCAGAGACTTCACTCACAGGAGAAACTTACATAGACAAAACAACAAAAAAAGTGAGAAATTTGGAAAAATGGATAGCTCCATTGCATTCAGAATGGCCCAAAACCCTAGTCTACAATATCAAAGTGCTCAAATCCGACCTCAGATGAGCAGTTTATGGCCAAAAACTCAGTTGCGGCTGTTCCTCCTCTTCTCTCCATGTTTTTTTAATCTTCTCTTAGGATTTTCAGTGTCCACACTTTGCTTTATCACTTGGGCACCTTTGGTCTTTTAGTTGACCTCAAACAGACCCCGAACAGGCCAAAAATTGGCCATGCATTGCATTTTTGTTACCTTTTTGCATCATCCGCACACCTGGCACTCAGCTTTTTCCAATAATGCATCCTGCCACCACGTGAAGTGGCCCCCAAATACATTTCTCATGATGACCTTTTTACATAACTATCACAAGAAAACACCCACGTTGTGTCCGTACTTATCCACGTGCAAGTATTGACCCCATTCGACCTCCTGACGCCACTAGATGCCATCTGATGCACCTGCTTGTCTCATGGCGTCGGCCCGCGGATAGCTTCCTTGAGAAGTTTGCACTACCAACTCCTCATTATTATAGAAAAAAAACACTGATACTGGTGATGATGAAAATTGATGCACTATGTACATATTGTCCTACCTGTACACATGTGGGCCCCACGTAACCACCTGGCTTTGGAAAATGGGCAATTCTTTATTTAATGCACCATGAATGGGTATGTACATATGTGCAATCACTTATTCCAATAAACTCCTAACAATGACATCACAGGTTTATCTTGTTGAGACAAAGCCCGAAAATCCTCTTTTAATCGCTTTAGGTATTTAAGAAGAGAGTCTTTAGATCCTCCTCGAACTCCTTCCAACTAAGCTTGAGAGGGGGAACCAGGAGAGACTTGGCATAGGCCGCCTTGTGGGCTCTCTCCTTCTTGTCCATCCACTCATCCTTCCATGTGATGGCATCACCCATGAGAAGCGTGTAACCTTGTTTGGCATCCATCTTACCGGCATATTCAACATGATCTTCTCAGGAATTGGTTCATTGGTCGTCCGTGTAGCATTGATTGCATCCGTGATCGTCTTGTCAAGCTTTTCATAATCGGGCTCCAAATAAGGGAATATGATTGCACCGCAAAGGTGGATATGAGATCACACATGGTTACCCTTTTTTGTCTACGTGCCTCAGCTTCCACCTCTTGCTCTCATCTACGGGTCTCGGCTCTGCGTCGCGCTCTCGTCTATGAGCCTCGGCTTCGGCCGCAATCGACGTTCAACTTGCTCCGCCACTTCCACGCCTTCTACGACCTTTCATTGGTGAACCTCCTGTAGAAGCAGCCGTAGAAGATCCCCTTGAGATAGATGAAAGTGAAGAAATGCTTCTTCCAGAAGAAATCGCTCATCATCAAGAATGCCAACTAAAGTCTGTAAGAACTCATCCTAAGTACTTAGTAAAGTTTAGAATTACTCCCCTCTAGATACTAAGTGGATGAGAGTTGACAGACTGAGTCGAGAGAGATATAATGCCCCAGATTGGCCAAAAAACAAGAATTTAATGCATGTTTCTAAGTATAAAGGTTGAAAACCTTATAACCTTTGTCAGGTGCAACAAAAGAGAATAAGGATTTTGCTCACATCTAGTACTCTGAACACAAATAGAAGGGTTTCTTTCAAGGTTGGATCAGTCCGTACATGCTGATCCGTACTGTATGGCATGTCCATACTGATCCGTACTGTACACGAATTGATCGTACTGTACGGTGATCTATTTATTTATAATAATTTTTATTTTCTGGCAGCCTCATGGCAGCGACTAGGGTCCATACATTTTTATATATTTTAGGTATGCTCTATTAAGAGCTATTTTGGCTTGACATTTGTCACGATTGTGGGTTGCTCCTTATTAGCAGTCGTGGGCTACTTGAAGCAATGTTATGTTCACACTTCTGACTCTTTATTATGTAGTATGTACACTTTCATTGTTCATTTGTTAGTGGGTACTTTCATTGATGAATGCTTGAAGGTTTTTCATTGTTCTTTTGTCACCACGTACAAATGTTTAATGTATGTTTTACACGATCGTTACTTGGTACTTGGCTAGTGAATTTCCAATTGATAATGTAGTAATGTGTCCCCAAGTAGTTTGCATGATATACATTTTCTTAATCTCTAATGAATAATAGATTTTTTAAAAAATTGTTCTCTCATTTACTGGTTTTTTACAAAAGTACGTATTTTTACGTACATCAAAATTTTATCCATATGGAATGACGTACAGTACGAACATATACGTACCGTACATTACGTATGGTACCACCTTCGTTTTTTTACTTCACTCAAAAGACTGGACTGAAGTGAAATAAAGAGAGAGAGAGAGAGAGAGAGAGAGAGAGAGAGAGAGAGAGAGAGAGAATGTCGGGTCCCAACCCTCGAGGGCACCCTTGCTTTGTTGCCAAATCAAGTACTTTCTTTATTCTTGCACAATGCTGATAGAATGACTAAGTGCTGAGGTGTTGATGCTAATGGGTACTGATGCTACTGATGTTGGTTCTATGCCAGCGGCGATGATATCAAGGACGAGGTACTGATGGGTCTGTGTCGATGAAAATGTTGTCAACGATGGGTACTTCACGTTCTATGTCTAAGACGGGAGGTTGAGGAGACGATGTCTATGTCGAAGACGATGAAGTCGACGACGTGGTACTAAGTGTCTTTGTCAACGACAATGAAGTCGACGACGATACTATGTCGAAGACAGTGAAGTCGACGATGGTTCTGTGTCGAAGAAGGTGAGGTCGACGACGGTTCTATGTTGAAGACAGTGAAGTCGACGACGAGGTCCTACGGGTACTACTGTGTGCTGTGTTGACAAAGTACTATATTGACGATGGCGACGACAAAGACGATGACGATGACACTATGGATTAATTCTGAACTGCTAGCACGGTCGATGGTTTGGGGGCTGCTACCAAGATGAGGCTAGGAATGAAATCTGTTGATCTACTGTTGGGTGAAAACGTTGTTGTACTGCTGGCTGAAGACGTTGTTGCAGTGTTGAATTCTAGAAATACTGACTGCTACTCTTGCTAAACGTTGAGGCTATTGGCTAAAGATGTTGATGTATCAACCTGAAAATGCTGGCTGATCATGGCTGAAACGCAGAGAACGCTAGGCTAGAGCACTGAGAGAGAGGCGTTTAAATGTTGGCTGATGCTGACGCTCCCTCTCTGATATTTCTGGCTGAGATTGTTTCCCCCTTTATAGGAGGGGCACGCTGAAATTAGCCCATGATTCACTTTTAAAACTACCACCCCAAAGGTCCACTTAATAAATTAAGTGATCACTTAAGAAGTAGTTCACGCACCAAACACCTACAAAGGGTATGCAACTATGACCGGCCTGAACATGCACGTCCTGCTAAAGTTTCACAAAGTGCCAAGCTCAGTCCTACGCTAAGACTGACGCTAGACTATGGTAGAAGTGTGTCCACGTGGCGCAAGTGAAGTGCGTACGTGAAAAACTCCAAAATCTCCTTCAAGGGGGGGACCAGCCCATCTCTTGGTCCCTAGTGTGGTGTCCTTCTTCTGCGTTATATTTTCTATTTTTTTTGTGGAATCCCATATAAAAAAGCTAGATTAAAAGTTATAAGTTCATGCTTCCATTTCTGTGACAACCATATAGGCTCTAGTGGTGTGGGAAAGCATTTATCCCTGCTAGAATCAGCATGCATACCTTGCAAGTATCCTATAATGTTGTGCACTGCTCCATGATGCATTGTGCTAGTGTCAGCCATGGCACGATTAACAATCGCAACTACAAACGCTCTCATTGCAACTCCTATATCAGGTCTCAATATTAAGAGGTCGTACATGAGAGTCTCAAAGACTGATGACAAATGTGTAATCTTTGCCAGCATATTCATGGCAATCGCATCAATGCCATGCGCAGTGACCTCTACCGATCTATATACGAGACAGGTATCTCAAAGCTCACTACCATCATCATCATTGTCCATGTGGCATGTCAGCACAAAATGCAGTGGTCTGTATAGCTGCCACGTCAGCATGCTAGCGTGATTCCCACAAGGCCGTACAATTTTCCACGTCACGTGCTGGTATGTACGTTCGGGCGGTACCGCCACGTCGTCATTTTGTGACATACCCCTCTCTTGAAAGAATTGTAATTGCCCTCAATACGCCTTCAAAATCAAACATAAACCATAAACTAGTTCAGCACAATGACTCTTAAGTACCGACACACTAGGCGACACAAATATAACACTTGTACAAAGATGATAGTCACATCACATCACATTCAGATCATATCACGTAGAATCCATTATTATTTAGGACCATGGTTCCTAGAAACGTATTTAGCAATCGCATCTAGATTCACACCGGACCTCATTGGTGTCCGATTAACTAATCCTTACTGCGATCATGTCCATTGATTTCTCAAGACCAAAATGTGCAGTAATTTTGTTAATCATTCCATCTTTCAATCCTGCACTCAAACACAATCACATGTGTGAGTAATTATTTCAAGGAATTCCAATCCATCAATCAGACCACTGAGTTCATACTGAAAAGAGTGTTTCAATCATTTAGTTCTAGTCATCTTTTCACTGTGTGTCCATCTCATCCCTCGGGAACTCTTGATGTGCTCACCACAGTTTCATTCAATCATTCATCATCAGTGATCATCATCATTCAAGATTCATTATCATGATCGGGTTCATCTGGATCCGAATTCTTCATGATTTCATTCTCGATTTTCACATATTATTTGTTCACAAATAGCAAGATCTTCCATAAAACATTAATTTAAAACATAAATCAAAGTCCTACTTCAAAATTATTCAGTCATAAATTCATAAAACAAAATATTACCAGTTCATCCATAATTTTCTATCGAGTATTTGCTCTTGAGCGAGTATCTCCTCGCCCAGTTTTATTTTCAATATGTCAGCCGTTCTCTTTCTTCTGACTTTTTAGGGCACCGTGCAGATATATATCCTTGTTCCCCGCATTCAAAACACTTTTTTGTTTTGAGATATTCGTCTTTCTATTTCTCTGCTAGTCGAGGTCATGTATCTTTCTATCGTCTGCTTCTGTCATCACTTGCTGAAGGTTGATCTGATGGATAATTCAATTTCCACGAATGCATGGCAAAACCTTGCTTACCATGTCCCATCAACTCCTGTATGGACTCCACAGCAGAATCACTTGATTTGCTACTTTAAAATTATCTTATTGAAGGATGAAGCAGGTAGAAAAACATCCCAAATTCTCTCACAAGAAGTATCCAAAGTTTTGGCCTTGACCATCTGAAGATGATTCCAGGCAGTAATCACATCTTGAGTGAGCAACAAAGAAATAAAGAGTCTCTTGAACTTCAATGTCAGTGCTTCTTTTCTTAACAGAAGAGTGGACCACCATGTCCATGCATTTCCTTTCAAATAGGATGTTGCCCTTCTAATCTTGGAGTGCTCTATATAGCGGCCTCTAGAAAACGCTATGTCAAACTATTGAATAAAAGAGAGGGCATTGTACGCATCTTGAAAACTTGAGAAGGTATCAAACTTAACTGTATGTCCAACCTCCTTAAGTTCCTTTGTCTTCTTGCCCTTATCCTAGAGAAAATCATATTAACTGGCTTTGTAAAAGTTCTTCCTCTTTGAATAAAACATATGGTCATTTGAGTCCGAGCTCTCAAAAGAGGATGAATTCTATAAAAACTGTCAAAAAAGTGTCGGGATCTGTTTTTCTTGGACTTCTTCTTGTTCTTTCCCAATCTCTGGTTCTTTCATTGTTTCTTACCCTTTTTGTCCTCATCACTCGAATCAGAAGAGGATGAGTTTTCCGAGCTGTCAAAAGAAGATGAGGACAAACTGGACAATCCTTCGAAGCGTACATGCTTCTTCTGTTTTCGTGCATTCACGAAAGAAGATTGATGGCCCAAATAACCAAGGTAGTCAGTTCCCTACTTGCGTTTCTTTGATTGCTTCTTCGCCCCCAAAAGCTGGTTGGCTCATTTTTCGACAACATCGCCAAGTTCATCTTCCGTTAACATCCATGGGACAAGAGGTTTCTTGAGGGCTGACTTTAGTGAGAAATCAATGGTTTTTTGTCACCGGATATGCACTTCATTGATCGGATGGCAGGTCAAAAAATTTGGTATACTAGGGATCCTTTGAAAATTGGAGCATCTTTGCACAATCATGAACTTGTTGTTGACGTTGCATCTCCATCAACTAATACTCCGTAGTCCGTGGAGGCTTGTACTCTTGTTCGGATTGTCCAATTGAATTTTTTGTACTTTCACCCGATTCATGTAGAATTGGTCCCAAGTTTTGAATCCATGTATGTTACGATAAGAGGATCGGATTTTTCGATAGAAGAGAAATCGGTTGTACTCTAATACCACTGTTACAGACTTGGGCACCCCAAGTCGCAATTTTGGCATGATACACAAGAGAATCACTTAAAATATTTTGTAACTTTATCACACTTTAGAATTAGAGTCGAGTTCTGTGCCTGGAGGTATTGGACCCAAAATTTGGTGCCCCTTTCGGTATTTATTTTTATATTATGTTTGAGCAAAGTACAACACCCGCGGGACCTTTTTTCTCAGACTCTGTGTCCAAATTGCTCTGTAGAGTGAGGTCCCAAGGGCCTTATTTATTCTTATAAGGGATGCCCCAAAATCATTCAGCTCAAAAGCAATAATCCCAAAAAGCATCTGCTTTCAAAAGTCAGCAGTTTGTCTCAAGAAGCAACCAGCGTAATTTCTAGAAATCCATATTGTTGTCCACGTGGCATGTCAACGCAAAATGCGGTGGTCCATATAGCTATCATGTCATCGTGCCAGCGCGATTCACAGCATATTATACAACTGTCCATATCACCTACTAATCCGTCCATCTGGGCAGTACTTCCACGTCATGATTTTGTGAAAACAGCTCAGAGAGAGAGAGAAAGGGGGGGGGGGGGGGGGGGGGGGGGGAGGAGGAGGGGGAGGCAAGCTACAAGCAGCACCAAAGAGAGGCGGGTGGTTGGACAGTGCGGGAGCCTGGCGGGCTACGTAGGATAGCAGAAGGGAGGGAGGGAGGGGGGGGGGGGCAATGCAAGGGGAGGTAGTGATGGCAAGCGTAGAGCGGCGGAGCGAGGAGCATTCCCTACCACCATGGAGTGCGTAAAGCTAACTCTTTAGAGAACTCATGGGCCAATTTGGCATATCTGTCCTTGATAGTAACCCATAAGTTATGCATAAAGGAGGTTGATTTGGTAAGCACCTCTATCTCCATAGGGGGGGTTTCTAACTCCTCTCTATTGATTTTTTATAGCATGGAGGCCTTGGCTCTAATCAGTTGAGAGATCATAAATACCAAGAGTCTCTACATCTCCCTCCACCCATCTTGACCCACAGAGGGTCCCAAACCTAAACCCCATAGAGCATAAACAAACTACCAAGGTATTATAGAGCCAAATCTTTGTTCATGTCACATGCACATGGCTCCATGTGCCAGATGGAGATGCCTCATCGACTTCTAGGGACAATTTTTACCTATTCCTAGATACCAGTGCCTAGAATCCTAGGAGGATTAGTACCGACAATTTTGTGAGCGTGTTCACAAGACCGGCTTGTCTGGATGATTCCATTAGATTAGGTTTCTCAATTTTGGAATTCTTTTGCATAAATGGTTAGCTCTAGTCAAACTTATCAAAAAATCATTTTATGGATTATGTTTAAGAAATTTGACAAAGGTTGCCCTATCGGAGCCTTAAGACATTTATAAACCCAAATCTTGGTCTATAAATGGAGCAAGAGCTCCATTGATTGGCATCACTAAAGAATGCGCTAGCGAGCAAAGCATATCAGCCTTAGCATTTTGCAGAGCTACAGACCAGCATAGCATTCTAACTCCCATATCAACCTAGCATTTTTTGGCAGCAGATCCCAACGACTTGTAGATTTCAGCCTAGCTCTAGCACAAGCCTTGCAGATCAGAATAGCTTTCAGTTTTCAGCCCTTACTTGTCACCGGAGGTGCATGAGATCTACGAGCGCTAGCCTCCCATATGTGGTTTGGTATTTCGGCAACCCATTGAGCTTCCCGACCATTCCCTCGCTGCATCAAGTGCTCCCATTGTTGTTTATCATCGGCATCATCAAGATTTGCATTTTAGCTCTTAATTCCTCACACATGGGAATGGAAAATCTACCCCTTGGTGGCTATCTTTGATCCCACATCAAGAAGGATCCAAAGGTGCATCAAATCAGCCTCGGAGGTGCTTCATCTTGAAGAGTTACCCACGCGACATTCCTTATTAATGTTAGTAGAGTCTACACTTGAGGTATTGCATTTGTGTACATTCCATTTACGCAATCAAAAGCAAATACCACATCGGCAATGATGTTTGGGACCCTCTATGTCATATGTTGAACCATCAGCAAACTGCAAACAACCAAGTCTCCCAGTAGAAAAAGAGCAAAACAAATCACAACATGGCGTCACGTGAAAGACTAGATGCTGGACTAGTAGAAAACGCGTAGACAATGTGCTATCCCAAAACAAAAAGTAGTCTGAAGGCAAGCTAGACTCAAAAGTGACATGCCCATCACATGCATACTCTCTAGCATCTGTCCTCATAGTAGCACCATGCATCTGCCCCTTTCGCTGCCTCATACGCCTGAAGCAACGATGCCTAAAATATGCCCATCGTGATCACAGTGTCAACATGTCAATTGCGATCGTGAGCGAGAACCGCCTCTAACCTGAAGCGTCTCCATATCCATGCCAAAACTATGGGAAACAAAGGGGGAGGTAACTCAATCACTACACAATGCTCAAAAGCATAATCAATCGCATCAAAACCGATGCTCACATATATATAAAACAACTCCACAATCTGCAAACTCTACAAGCATAAACTGGGACAAACTGCTCAACCGAGCGTAAAGCGCATAACCATATACGCAAGTAGAGAGCAAAGTAGCTCAAAACGTGTCCCACAAGAGAAATTACCTGCAAAAATATGTGAAAACCTGTGAAACCTGTGACTAGCCTGTATTGTATCCACACAAGCATACACAAATTTCCACTCCTGCGAGAGTGGGTATTAGAACACCAAACCGTGTCCAAATTGACAAAACTGTCAAAGTGAGATTAAACACTCAATCATTGTCAAAGTGGGAATGTATCGGCCAATATACCATCAGAGAGAGAACTGCGAATACATGTAAACCATGGCGAGAAATCTTGGGAAAAATCAGATAGAGTTTCCCTTGGAAGCTGAGAAAAAACTCAAAAAATCTCACCAAATATGCATGACAATAAAGGTTGTCTCTCTCTCTCTCTCTCTCTCTCTCTCTAAGAAATAAAATAAACCATCATTCATGCTAAAGGTGATCATTAATGCCAAGAAAGAAGTAAATATTTGTGGAAGTGTAGAACCTAGATCTTTACCATTTCAATTCGGCTGCACCTGACATCGGGGTTCCTAGAACTGAACCTGCGAACACATCCTCTCCAATCCTCCCAAGGCTGCATACACTCTGGCCAGTCTAGTGTTTGTTGCTCTCTTCAAAGAAAACTTTGGCCCAATGAAGACTACCCCAAGATAATTTTATGTATCTATCTACTCCATAGTCTCCTAGCCATAATTGAATGTAGGTATTGATGTCCTGATCCATTGTGGTGTGTTAAACACTATAATCTTGGTTTTACCAAGGTTTATAGACAATCCACTATCCTCCCACAAAGCTATGTAATGCATCTAAATGTCACTTCTAGCTAGGCACCTCTGTCAACCTCTCTGTCGATGTAATCCAAAATCTCGTCTATATACATGCGAAATAGAGTAGGAGGCAATGGGCGACCCTATTTCACTCCAACAGTGGAGTTAACTAAATCAGATATCCCCTCTAGAGTGCATATGAGTCTCACCATTGACCTGTATAGAGCCATGATCCTCTAATCAAGCCAATGGCACTCCCATCTCTTGCAGTATGCGCATCAAACTATATACATACCAAACAGAGTAGGACGCAATGGAAAACCTTGTTTCACTCCAATAGTGGAGTGAAATAAATTAGATACCCCCTCTAGAGTGCATACACGTCCCATCATTGATCTGTATAGAGCCATGATCCCCAAATGAACTCAATGGGAACTTCCATCTTCTGTAGTATGCGCATCAATCTGGCTCTAGACACTTTGTCAAATGCTTTAAAAAAATCCACAAAGCTACACCCATGTGGCCTACCTTCCTCAATGATGCCTCTGAGTGTCAGAATATGGTCAAGGGTGGAGACCCCTCTCTTGAAATCAGGCTCCATACCATTTCCCATCCCTCACTCTTCCCATCTTCTCAAATGTTGCTCAAGGATAGATACAGACAACCGTATCAATGTGTGTCCAGTCATAATAGTACTGTTGTTTCGAGGCTCCGTAGGATCACCTATCTTGAAGATAGGCACAATAGAAGATAGTCTTCAAGTCTCAGGTAGACCCTCACACATAACACGATATAACAGAACTGCAAGAATCTTCATCAGCATATCTCTAGCATGTATAAAGTGATCTGCTACTAGACCATCATGATCATATGCCCTCCCAATCCTCATCCTATCGAGGGTTGTCTTTACCATCTCACTAATAAATAAGGTACTCATAGATGGGCATGGGTCAGGAGGATCTAGAAGGGGTGCTTGTCCAGGGACTGTATATAAGGATGTTGCAAACTGACGCCACACATCAGGAGCAAAGTAATCACCGGAAAAGGGGAGTACTCATGAAAGAAACGGCATGCCTCTGTTGAGTCTCTACTAAAGAACAAATGTTATAAGTCTCTCTCCATTTGAGCTAGGAACGCTCGCTTCTTTCATCACATAAGGCGCCAAAAGGCTATTCAAGACTGTCTGGAATTGATGGCCCCTAGGAGAAGATCCCTCTGAAATTGTGCTCTCCATCTCTCTACACTCCTCTTCATACCCATTGTTTAGAGGCATGCTCCCAAAGTGGCATAGCTCACAATTTATCAAGTTAATCAAGTAATTAGTAGTGAGAAATGGAACCCAAAAAATATCGCTTTCATGGTTCCCATGATCATGAGGCTCAAACCAGGAATGGGAATGGTAAGGGAAGGCTCCCATAAAGTACTAATTATCACAAGAATTGAGGTCATCGTTCACAAAAAGCAAGAAAAATCTTTTGATTATATTACATTCATTGCATCACAAGTAGTTAAAAATGAAAAATCACCCTAAAAGCATTGGGTTGCTCCCAATTAGAAACTACACAATTTGAACCTTGTTATTTTTTTGAAGTTGAATCAATGGGAAGGAATTGGATAATGCTATACTTTTTGAAAGTGGGAAAGAATTTCTGCTTAAGAAAGACTCTCTCAACCCTACTTTATTTGTTCCAATATTGACTAAATCCAAACTCCCTTTTGATCTTAGCTAGGTAGCTTGCATTTTTACGCAAAGTCGTGCATCTGTAGACACGACGCTGACTTATTTCTATGAGGTAGCTTAGTTCATTTCTATGAACATATATTGTGACTCACCCGAAGGGTTACTCTAAGAGGTGTAGCACTTATTGGTTGTGACAACGAGTGGAGTAAACATCCGCCAAATGAAGTTCTAACGATTTTAGAGTATTGGAATAAATACGAAGTAGTGTTGTATGTTTAGTTTTTCTTTTAAAAAATTGTCTTGGTGTTAATTTTTACTAACAGTAATCATAAGAAAGGAATTTTGTGTTGTGAACAACAAGGTGGTAATAATTAGGAAACAAACTCAAAGTATGAGTGTGGGGTAAAAAGTAGAGACCAACTCATGTTGCCGTGTCTATGGACGTGGCCCTGATTAATCGGAAAACTCTCCACTCCCCTTTGTTTAAGAAAGAAAAACTTAGAATCTTAATGTGCAAAGAGTGGGGAAACCCTCAGACATTTGTATCTTTGAGAGCTATGGGAAAAAAGGCATTTTAGGAGCTCTCTTTTTGGAAGATAGAATTAGAAACACTTAACTTTTGCATTAGTTTTCCCTGTGAGACACAGCTAGAACCCCTTTCTGATGGCTCAGACTCAAGTTACTTTGTTACTAGAGCTTGTCCATTGGATCTGTCTTGACTATGCTTGCTTCAAACAAATAGTGTCTAACAACTTGTCATGTGCCCTCCAATTGTATGGTGATGGAGTGGGGATTGATACATGCATCCCCATCCCATCACCATAACCACAAATCAGCTAGAGGGCACCTGACAAGTAGCTAGGCTCTATCTGTTCAAAGCAAGCATAGTCAAGAAAAAATTGGATCCAATGGACAAGCTATACTACACAAAGTAACTTAAGTTTGATCCATTAGAGAGGGGTCTTAACCTTGTCCCATAGGGGAATAATGAAACTAATACAAGAGTTAAGCGATCCTAATTCTCATCTTCCGAAAAGAGAATACCTTAGATGCTAAACGATAGGGAGTGGAGAGACAACAATATATAAGAAGACAGAATAGACAGTACAAAAGGACAGAACACCATCTGCTTCATTGATACACAACAGAGCACACAATTACATGAGAATGATATTGATATCCCTACAATGACCAGTATGCCCCCCTTATACACTCACTACTCTAGCCTAGATCGAAAACAGTGCAAACCAATCCTGTCCCATGGTATCCCGTGAAGAACTATATGTAGCTGCATGAAGTCCTAGTCCGCAAGATCCGCACATCTGCAGGGTCCGCAGTGCGGCAGCTTATGCCGTAACACCTGACACGCACGTTGGACTGTGTGAACCCACAACTTTAGCTTCTCCATTCGGAAGGCTTTGGTCGCTTCTCCTCCTCACGCTTTAGTGATGATGAAATGGCAATGTAGCCGAAATCTTGAAAGTCTTGCCGATTTTCCCTGTAAACCTCCGCCGTCAACTGTGGGTCTATCTCAGGCGGCTCTGGCCAAGGTTTTCGTGGAATGAACTGTGCTCGCAGGGAGGCAGACTGTGGAGCCTAGGGTAAAGGAGTAAGATGTGTATGTATAGGATAATTCTGAGCCAGATATCGATTTAGAGCCGGACAAAATGGCGAGCAAGGTGGGAGACTTAGTGAAAAAGAATAAGCAAGTGTCTCCACCCAAAAACGGATTCTACACCGCTTCCACGAAGATGATGAATTACTTGCTGCAAATGAGAGACAGGGGCTTTGGATTCAACACATTCTTCGGTAGCTTTTGCCCAATTAGAGAAATCAAAACCTTCTTGAAAAATTCCCTTACCTCTATTATTGGTAGGTGGCTCAAGTTGGCGCACTGCAAACTGTTGTGATTGTTACTCAGGTACCACCGTATTGGCCAACAACGATCCCCAAAACAAGGATGAAGGAGGATGAACTGGATAAGGTCTTTCTAGGAGCTCCAGAAGGACTAAGACAATCCATATTAGTCAACGACTTGAGGCCATATTCCTCTATAACTTCTCATGTAATCATGTGCTCTACTATGTATCAATGAAGCAAATGATGTTCTCCCCTTTGTACTGTCTATTATGTCTTCTTATATTGTTGTTTCTTCTAATGTAAGGAAGTGTGAAGATATCCATTTCCGTAGTACTTATTGCTCCACTGCTCTTTACAGATATTCTCTTTACTCATGGATATAATCCTTTGCGCTATATCTTCCTCAACTGTCTTGGGATCCCACGATTTAACATGTTTCTTAAGCTTTAGTGTTAACCCACAGATGAATCCACTCACCTGCTAGAAGGTGTCTAAACACTCCAACTTGAGGATCAGATCACGATAGTGTGAAATATATTCCAGCAGTGTCTAATGTTGGTACATAAAACATTTGTTTTATGTTGGAGTCAACCCAACTTGGGCGGTCACTTGGGTGTGAACTCTTGTAAATGCCTTTATAAGACTCCTCAAAATCAAATAAAAACTCTCTTTCATTTTGTACAACATACATATCTTATCCTATTCTCTCTCTCTCTCTCTCTCTCTCTCTCAAAATGCAAAGCGTAGGTTGCTGAAAACAACCTAGAATTTCTTGGCCCTACCGACTCCTGTTGGGAAGATCCTCTAATCAATGTCTTCCAAGGGACGAGAAGCAATGTGTCACTAAATCAAGCAGCCTGCAAAAAAAAGCCAGTGATGAAAAGTGAGCAGAGCAGCGCAAAATTTAATTGTGGAGGCCGGGGATCATTAAGAAATCGAATGTCAATCTACGTGGATGATGAGCACGTTGCCTTATTTGAGAAAAAGGACCTTTGGCTCACCAAGTAAAAATAAACTCTCTAGTATTGGCTTTTAAACCCAAGGTTACAATTTACAAACCTTTTAAAATGACTATCCAGCCAGTGTGAAATTGGACAAAGCTTATACAACATTGAAATAAGCTGAAACTGGCGTGGAAAATTTCCTACGAGCATGTGTGCCTTGCATGCAAATAATGCCTTCACTTTCTCTCCCGTACCCACTCCTGACTCTAGTGGTGCTTCTCTCTCCTGTTGCTAAGAGGTTTACAAGGCACAACAACTCACTTCCTCATGCTCCTCTCCTTCTCAATCTCACACACATGAGGACTCAGAGGCTTGTGTGTGTCCCTGTTGGGGTGGATGTAGTTGGAAAGTCCGCTTGGTTTGCAGCAATCAAAAGAGCTCTCCGTTCAGCAAGGACTTCTTTTTGGAGCTCTTGAAGAAGGCAGATACAAGGGAAGGATCTCTCTCGCATGAAAGGGCATAGAAGGAGTCAAGATAACCACATTTGGCAACCAGTCCAAGGGATCGACGTATGCATTCCGTGCATGGGGACGGAGAATAGCTTACTTCAGTCATCGTGTGCTTTGTGAGAACAACTTGATTTGTCAATAGAAAATCTCCTAAGGGGGGAGGGAGGCGGAGAGCCCTCCCCTTTAAATGCCATGGGTTCCCAACCATGGGATCAATGGTCCCAAGTGAAAGATCAATCTGGACCATCGATCTGCTAAAACTAAACTTTGGATCTTGAGTTTAGATTTTCAAAACTAATCTCGAGATCCCGAATTTAGTTTTTATCGGCCACGGGGGGGCTAATCTCGGGATGTCCGCATCCCTAGCCAGGATTTGAACCCTCACCACTAGCTTGAGAGTTCGCGGCCTTAACCATCACCCCCAAGTGTTCTTTCTTGAATTATATTTGTTTTCTTCATAAACTTAAACTCAAAACAATAGATTTCAACATAAAAACTGAACTTGGGATCCCAATTTAGTTTTTGTGGACCCTGCCACAAACATTAAACTTGAGATCCCGAGTTTAGTTTTTACGCATCGACGGCCGAGATTTGCGAGCACCCTTGATTTTGCACAAGAGCCATTGATCCCATGGTTGGGACCCCGTGGCACTTAAAGATGAGGGCGGGGAGCAACCAACCTGTCTTCCTATCTGAGTTAAGTGTCTATTGCATTTCCCTTTCATTCAGTCTTGAATTGAATTGCAATATTAAATAATACAAAAAGTTAAGTCTTGCTTCTATTTTTGTGACAAGACCTCAGCTGAAGTCTCACTGTACATTGCTCATTTAAGCCAGTGAAACAGCTAGCCAGCCTCGACTAGCATAGGCTGGTCTAATAGGGTCTAGTAGGTTGATAGCATAGTGAAGACTGGTCTAGCAGGTCCACTGGGGTCTAGCAGGTCAGAGGTCGACTAGTACATGAAGGTCATCTTCCCACAGACTCGCAGGTTCTTATACTATGCCACAAACAAGGTAGTCTAAAGTCCGTTCCAACCCTCTCAAAATCCCTTTGTACTACTACCACTGAAAGGGAGGATCCTTCTTGTCCCCACCAGTAGTAGTAGTTCTCCATCCCCACTTCCTCTACCTGCCCAGGCATCCAGCTCAACCACCTTTCTCCACCCTTGTCTCCTCTCGTGTCACACATCTTATCACGTCCTCTATGCTTAGAACTAGCCCCATAGCACACAGAGACTACGACAATGGTAAAAAAATTGACAAACATTCTGACCAAAGTCTCCTACCTTCAAAAGTCCCTCTACAGACAATGTAGATGGACATGTAAGGAGGTTTATCTCTCTGTGTGCGGTTCATGATCTTAACCCTGAAGATGTTTATCTGTCGCTTTTCCTATCACGATTATGACTATGTTACATTATTACATCTAGTCCTAATTGCAAATACTAAAGGAGACATGCCAAGAAGGACATGCTCTTTGCTCTAGAGACATGCCTCTTTGTCAAAAGCCACACTCCTTCAACAAGTGGTCACATTGTTTCACTCTCCAAAGGAACAATAATGTCTATTCAACATGAGACGTGTCTTTTCATTGTGACTCTTCGTCTCGTACTCAAGGAGCGTATTGTCCTCAGTTTGATTCATTCAGTCAATCAAATATTTGTGTTCAAGTCTGTCAAGTCTACTTTACAGCTTGCAGTCTTAAGAACAAGATGAAATACTAAGTGGTAGAAGTAATTCTCATAGTGGTATCACTCTAACCCTCTTCCAGAGTTGCATGGAAGAACACACATATGAGCACGAGGTAAGATTAATTTTTTCCTGTTTCCATTACATAAATAACGAACAAAAACGCAGATGTTAGTGTGTGTGGTGTACTCGATGAATTTTGGAAAAATTTATGTTGGTGATCCTTTGTGTGCCCTTTTCTCGGGTTGTACCCCTTCAAATCCATGTGCTCGCACCCCTTCACGCAAAATGGTACCGAAATGAGGACAACTATTTCTTCCCCATTTCTTCCCTCTAGGCAGTAAGCATGGCCGGATCACAAGATGGAGACGACCATATTATGTCTGAGGATTTGGTAGCGTATTTAAAAGAGCAGATGGAATCCCTCCAATAGACTATCTCTAGTGTTACGTCGTTGGCCTCATGTTTGGACATGCTTCATGGTTATACTTCTCTGCGCTCCTCAAGGCCTACATAGTGAGTTCCCTCATCAACAGCTTCAGTGGATAACTAGGAAGAATTGTCCAAACCAAAGGTTCCGCAGCCCAAATTTTCTCGCCAAAGCATGGTTTCTTAGAGAAAACTAGACACAAAGTACCTTTGTGCGTGCAACAAAAGTCTCAATGAAAATTCTTGGAAATGTTATAGTTCTATGTAGCCAACTTCTTATTGGAATCATCAAAAAACAGAAGCAACAACACAAAGCTTACAAAGGATCTCATCTTAAGAAGAAATCAACCATATCAATGTGGGCTTACTTAGTGCACATATGTCCTACCCTAGTCGAGTACTTGGTTGTGAAGGCCGCGACGTTGGACAAGTTCCCCTTGTGAGCTATGCCCTATATTTAAGTCTTTCTTGTTTGATGGTGGTAATGGTAAAAGAAATTAGAATTTTTTCTTGGTTATTTGGACTGGAAATCAAATTTTGAGGTGGTAAGAAGATCCAAGAAGTGTACTCATTTCAAGAATGAACGAGTTTTTCTTTGTCTTCAGAGAACTCTGATAGTTCATCATGCTCTAGTTCTAAAGAGGATGAGAAAAGACGAAAGAAGCGGAGAAAAAGAAAAGCGGATTTTTTAAAAAGTTTAGAAGACACCGGGAGCCATCTAGCAGTTCAGTGGAAGAGATTTCATTCTCTGCTGACAGTTTAGACAGTGAACAGAATAACAAGAAGACCAAGGAGTTCAAGAATGCGTCGAGTAGTCAAGTTTGACACATTTTTAGGCTACCAGAACACCCATCAAGCCCTTGAATTCAACAGTTTGATGTCACCTTCTTGGGAGGTCATTTCTTGGAACTCTCCAAGGTGCAAAGGGCTGCATCTTACTTTAAAGGAAATACACAAACATGGTCATCTGCAGTGTTTCTACGTAGAGAAGCACCTAAGAAGTGGGTAAAATTCAAGAAAGTTTTCACTTCTGACTAGATAATGAAAGAATATTAAGAGAATCTCATCACGGCTTGACATCATTCGATAATGACTAAGAAAGACACTTTGAATGACTACTGTCAAAAGTTTTGGGATACCCATTTCCCATATAAGTGTAGTCCAGTGTAGAATCACTGGCAGAGATCCTCCGTGTCGGTCGCCTAACGCGCCAGTGAGTAAAGGCCGTAAGCGAACAAGACCCGTAGTGGATGCCAGCTCAAGATGTAGAGCTCGACATCTCAACACACCAATTGGTACCTGCACACCAAGTGTCATTGGTCTTGCAAAAGAGGTCAAGATGAAGATAATTGAAGAAGGATCAAGCGAGAAGTTTGTTCAAAGGACTGAAGCAATGGAACAAGAGATTAAAGAATCAAGAGATGCTACCCTAGTGAAGGAGGTAAGTCAAGAAAATTGTGCTACAAATGCTAGTACATCTCTAACCTTGGATGAATTAGACACCAAAGCGATCAATCGACATCATTGGGTAGTAAGGGTAAGAAGGTGTAAAGTGTTGATCAGGCCTCATCCTTAGAGTAAGAGGAATGCAAAAAGCATGGAAGATACAAGAAAAGAGGAAAACCAGCCTGCTAGCAAGGCTTTGCAGAAGATGGACAACATATCAAAAAAAGGGGAGGGCTTTGAAAACAGAAGCCTATGCACCAACATGCAGCAAGAACAATGTAGCAAGGTGAAGGCATCGTGCATCAAGGAAGTTTCACCACAGGACCATGACAAAGAGGTAATTATGAATGAAGGTTTGGATCTGGATATTATTCCAGAGGCTTGGCAGCCGACAAAGACTTTATTGTGTAGTGTCGTGTACTTGGAGATGGGTAATGCCTCTAGTCTAATGAAAGGTGTTATAAACTTGGAGATGGGTAATGCCTCTAGTTTATGTAAGGATGTTCATAGTAATTTTGATGATCAATATGTTGCCAACCTTTTAAGGAGGTTCGAGACTCCTCCACAATGCAGCATTGTGTTTGCATGGGATGCATCAGACCTATGGTTATGGTTAACTACTAGAACATATAGAGGTAAGATCAGCATGGAGATAAAAGTTAAGGAGCCATGGATAGACAAATGGTTGTAGAATGCAAGAATGAAGGCCTCATTCCGAATTTGGTGCAATTTTTTTCAAATAGTGCATCCTCTCTGTGGAGAGAGGTAAGTGGATTATGCTTGTATTTAAGCCGTAAGGTATGTGGCTTACTATCAACATCAGAAAAGACATATGACATGTTTGAGCACACCAAAGAGAAGCATGATATGCTTGCAAGATTTTCCAGTCGCGGCAGTAAGCAAGATTTTGAAGACAACCGGAGCTCAGCACACCAACAAGGCAGCCATATATGGTAGATTCTTGGCACACTCTTGGGAATCATAATTTTCAGTTCTGCCTTTGCAGGAGCCAAGATGCTCATTTCTCCTCTCGTTGCTTGTGGTTACAAATTTGGTCCCATTTGGCATGCAAATTTTATTGTTCGGACACTGGAAATAATGATCCTATCCTTCACTTGGGATCCAGGAGGACATTGGCAAAAAGTTCTAGAAGCCATGGGCTTCCCATTTAATCAACCCACACTATTCCAAGGAACAGGCTATCACCCGGACTTGTTGCAAATTCATGAATATCCCAGAAATATCACAAATGGCCAAATAGAATGGCTAGTTCAGAAGGCAACTAGATATTGGCTCCTACGAATCAGCTAAAGAAGTATCAAAGTCAGAGCTGGAGACATGAATGCCTCCAG